>NC_064641.1:725857493-726157640 GCF_023864345.2 Schistocerca serialis cubense
GATGTTCCTGTTTCGAAAACATAGTGACACCGTTACGTTAGAACGCTCGCTGACAAGTGATTGTGTTTGCCTCGATTGTGCGCGTGCCGGCGACATGGGACGGGGGAGTCCATTTTCTCGGAGGTACGGTAGGTATGTCAACAACGTGTGCTATCAGCGACAATGGTAGATTCCATTGCATAGTGTCTCCATAGCAGTGTTGCCACTAAGTTCCATCCTACGCAATACAGCCTCCCCTTGCGGTTATCCGGGTACGAAACTTCTCTGCCATGAACAGCATCGTCAGCAAACAATTAGAGAATATTGATTACGTCCGATAATTTTAAATATACACTTCTGGAAAAAATTAGTCGACCTGGAAAGACAACGTCGATTTTGATCCGATGACAACATATCGCCGGCCGCTGTGGCCGAGCGGTCCTAGACGCTTCAGTCAGGAACCACGCTGCTGCTGCGTCGCAGGTTCGAATCCTGCCTCGGGCATGGATGTGTGTGATGTCCTTAGGTTAGTTAGGCTTAAGGCATTCTAAGTCTCTAGTGCTTAGAGCCATCTGAATCATTTTGGACATGTCCACCTGGGGAATAGTAGATGTACTGATACTGTTTTCAGTTTAGTACGCTAACAAACAGCGTTGTGGCTTAGCTACCAGAATGTCATCTGTACCTACGCTGTAATAGGGAATGCTCACAGCCAGAAGCCTCAGTGTGGTGCAAACGTGTAAAGCAAGTAGCCAACCATGCCACAGAGACGAACTCGAGCTTGCTACAAGAAACTAAGCGATTTTGAAAGGGAGTTAGCTGTGCAACCATGCTGTTGTCAGTGGTCACGTGAACATTCTCACACCCAAAGACTAGGTTCTGGACGTCCAGGCAGCACAGACGCCAGCTTGGATCGTCGTATGGTAAGGGCAGATCGTAAAACTAGCACAGCACAGATAATAGGGCTTGTGAGCCCAGAACTGTGAACACATAGTGTTGCGAGCCGGTTATTAGCAGTGGGACTATGGGCACACACACATCTAGCCCATCTTCCACTCGCACCACAGCATCGACGGCCAAGGCTCGACTGGAGCCGTCAATGAATCATGTGCAAATCGGAGTGGTGCACCGTGATCTTCAGCAATGAAAGTAGATTCTGCCTGCGTGCAGGAGACGGTCGTTTGCGCATACGACGTAGACCTGGTGAGTGCTGTCTCGTAGAGTGTATTCGTCCAAGACACACTGATCCCACCTCAGGTCTTATGTATGGGCTGTTATAATCAACAACTCTCTTTCACATTAGATGTTTCTGTAAGGGGCGATAATCTGCGGCCGGTACATGCAGAATGTTGTTATACCCGTTCTTTTGCCCTTCTTGCAACAGGTGTTCCAACAGGATAATGCTCGCCCACACTCTGCCCGAGAACTCAACTTTTTCTGCGAGACAAAGAGCAATTTCCCTGGCCAGCACGATCTCCTTTATTGTCTTCAGTCGAGCACTTGTGGTATATGATAAGAGGGGATGTGACTCATGCCACCCTTCAGCAGAAAACTCTTACAGAACTACGAGGACTGGTCGAGCAGGCGTGGCATAACGTACCCCGGGACAGCATCCGCCATCTGTTCCATTTCGACGAGACGGAAGAATCAGCGCCTACATTGCCGCCTGTGGAAGCTACACCACGTACTACTATGGATGTTTCAGCGTTGGTCGATACCTGGTACTTCAGAAACACTCGTGGTATTGATCTGTAAATGTAATAATTTCATACGTACTGTTGCAACAATGAATCGCCAGCAAGTAGGTAGCCTCTAAAAGGGTAAAGGGTGTACTATTTTTTTCCTGGAAATGTGTGTTGAGAACCTAGCAGACCTAGCACGCTTCCTTGGGAAGCAACTGCTGTCAGTTTCGTTTCTTTCGGGTCTTCGGCGGCCGGTGTATAGTTTTGTGTTCTACGAGTCAAAATATCTTTGAACCAGTATATTCTGTACGACGTTATTTTCGTCACCAGTCGACAGTGTGTTATAACTTCTTAACAGTGCCGAACACCGAAGCAGCTCATACATAGCTATCCCTAAAGCCGTCGGCACACGGACAGTGCATCCGAACGTTGAGCGTGCCGACTTTCTGACGTCATAGCGTGGAGTAGCACGTTCGGGAGTCTTTCCGAACGTGCAGAGCAATATCTGGCATGTCAGATATTCTGAGCGTGCGTCTGAGTGTTGACCAATGAGATGGCACAACGCCACCTACGTCACACGCACGCCGTCTCCCTTCAGTACAGAGTTGTGAGGCACCATATTGGCATTCATTTCAAGCTTATGCGTATATATGCCGTTTCTGAGCACCAGTAAATTGAGAATCACTGGAAAACCCCTTGTTAACTGTGTGATTCGCTCCAATAAAATAATGAGAAACATCAAATTCGTGCCAAAAGAATTATTGTAGCTCGCGTGTTATGAGGGTAGGCTATTTGAAGGCAGCGACACACTGAAGATCCACCCAAAACGCATTGTTCTTGGTACAATTTGTTATAATTAAATTTCAATTAATAACATGATTATCTACGATTAACGCTTTTAGCAAAGGTTAAGATAACATATTAGTTAACAGTCGCGAGTTGTTTTTGCTTAGCGTAATGAGTAGCGTCTCTGTCCACTGATGAGTTCTTAGTTGAGGCGCTGCTTCGCCTCCAAACACCCCGAATTTTTTTCCCCAAGATTCGCGTTTTTATTAAGTTCTGATACTTTATTATTTGTTTAATATGAGTATATGCTATAACATTTGATGTTATGTAAATATAAGTTCACTTACTTTTTTTGAGGGGTGACTTTGTTCGATTGGCTTAATTTACAGGACAGCTTGCGCTACTTGTGTAAAGGTATTTTGCCCCTTTTTCTTTTATGCTTCGTAATTCACAAATTGCAAAGATTCTGCTACTGGGTAGGACCAGTGATCAAGTAAGACTGAATTTGAGGTTTTACTAAAATGTGGGAATGATGAAATAATGTTTATCTTATGTGGAGAAGTATTCCAAATTTGTACCACACTGTTCGTAATGGAACTTTTATAAGCCTGTGTCGTTATTGACTGGACATGGTACTTTCCTTTTCGTGGACGATGGAGGAAATGTGCGTTTTAATAGAGCTAAAGTGGGAATTTTACGCGCGCCCGTTGAGTAAGGGTTGGGTTGGGTTCTTTGGGGAAGGAGACCAGACAGCGAGGTCATCGGTCTCATCGGATAAGGGAAGGACAGGGAAGGAAGTCGACCGTGCCCTTTCAAAGGAACCATCCCGGCATTTGCCTGCAGCGATTTAGGGAAATCACGGAAAACCTAAATCAGGATGGCCGGACGCGGGATTGATCCGTCGTCCTCCCGAATGCGAGTCCAGTGTGCTAGCCACTGCGCCACCTCGCTTTGTCCCGTTGAGTAAACAGTGTGATTTACGAAACATCTCTTAACAGCGCTGGAGTGCGTTGCGATCGCGTTACCACGTTGGGGCCCACGTACCGTATGCACAAGTCGCATCATTCCTCAGCGTTCAGCAGCACGTTGAACTTGGCACGCTCAACGTTAACGTTCGACAGCATGGTCCGTGTGCCGACGGCTTAAGTTCTGTCCAGCTGTCTGTGGCTGCCGCTCGGCAGCGCTTGCTGGTGACAAAACCCTCCCGTCACTCACTCAGAGATTGTGGCGGGCGGCACCACTCAGCCGCTCCGCTGATGACTGCCGTATATGGAGTCATTACTCTCCCTGATAGCGTCACCGAGCAACGCGCCATTAAACCCACTAAGGGAGCAGACACCGCAGGGCTGAAAATATTCTGGGATAAAACAGAGGCAGTATTCAGAAATGAGTGCAACAATCGAACACCGAATGAATGAAATAAGTTGGTTGCCAAAAAAAGTGAAGCACCTAGAAGACAAGGTCAGATGTCAACGTAGTTTCATACACGTACACGCCATTAGTGGGTCTTTACATGATTAGAGTTGCAATTCTCTGTGACAGGTACAACGGACCCTGTAAAGGAAATCGAGATGCCACGTTGTCAGCACCTGACGTATATTGAAAGGGGCCTCCATTTGGTCGGATGGCCGAATCCTGCTATATGCGAATTTGTGGGGGCATTCTGACCTGACAGTGCTCCGATTTTCGACTGCAAGGGAGCGTGAAGACAGGCATTTTCGTAGTCAAGGTAGCAGTCGACAACCTCCGACCACCACAAGGAAGGATCACCGTATTGTGCACCATGCACATCGTAGTCCACTCACACCTGTGCCTGCCATCAGAGAACAAGTAACGTACTCCCTGCGACATTATATGTCATTTCAAAACATTGTTGCACGGCGTAGCGTTGTGTTCAGCGGCAGCTCTGCACTACACCGGATGACCACCGTTGACGAGTATGGTTGCGACCTGGTTAGAGCTCCCCCTCTTCCAATGTTTTGGAGAGGGACACAAGTGGTATTCCTGAAATCAGTGTGTGAGAAGCCATTGGATACGGCTGCAGGTCACTGCTGGTGATAACTGAGCGAGTATTTACGGTACAACGGTATGTCACGTGCATCCTGCATCCTCATGTTCACCTCAGACCACACACAGTATCGCGGTGCCATTTTTCAACAGGAGAATGCTCGTTCACGCATGATGTGTGTCTTCGTGAACTGTCTTCGTTGTGTTTAGGTATCCTTGTGACCAACAAGATTCCCAGATATGTCCCCCATAGAACACTTGTGAACACAACTCGAATTCAAACTCCGTTCCAGTACCAGTATTCAGGATACCAAAGACCATTTACGACAAAAAATGGCTCGGAGCACTATGGGACTTAATATCTGAGGTCATGAGCCCCGTAGACTTAGAACTACTTAAACCTAACTAACCTAAGGACATCACACACATCCATGCCCGAGGCAGGATTCGAACCTGCGACCGTAGCGGTCGCGCAGCTCCGCGCCTAGAACCGCTCGGCCACTCCGGCCGGCACCACTTACAACAGTTGTTGGCCAGGAAAAGATACAAGGGATTTCTTACGCCCTTTCCAATAGAATCAATACTTGCATCCAGGCCAGAGAAGGAGCATCGTCACCCTCATAAGTTCCAGGTTCTTTGTAAATTTGACTCGACATCTGAATCACTGAAATAATGTTACATACCCTCTGAACCCATGAGGTGCCATTTTGTTTCCTCCTCCCCTTCTCGGTGCTTCAATTTTTTTTCAGCAGTGTATATGACTCCAAATACTTGGAAAAAAAACCTACGAATCACTTCTGCACAAAACATATCGAACTGAGGTACAAAAACAGTCTTTGCTGATGTAACGACAGTTATGTAATTTTACATATTAGTGTCTAACGATGCTGATGGCTGTCACAGACGTTTGGAGGAAATCATTTCAGAATGGGACCTGCTTTCTCGAAAGTACAGAAGTGTCAAAAATTGGCTAAGACGGACGCACTATTGTTATTAGAACAGAGGTCCGACCTGGAAGGAATCTTATTGCAGAGTTATTTTATTGGCCTATACATTTAATATTAAATTAGGAGAAATATCGTGGCAGATTTGGAAGCTTGATGGCGATGGACGACGACATATGGAAGTTTAGGCCTGGCTCTGATTCGTGCACCGATAGCCGAAGCGGTTAAGGCAGTCGCTCGGGTAAAGAGGGAAATCCGGGTAGGGCAAAATTTTTTGTCGTCGTTCCAATATACAGCTGATGGTGGTCCACATTCGCAGCTTTGAACACATTTCCTGTACTAATTACGTATTTGACGCCAAGAAATTTCGCTTTAACCTGATGCAATGATAGCCGTGACTTGAAGATGCTTGCTTGATCGAAACTTACTGTCGATAAATAAACATCCGTTACGGCGACTTTTGGTGGGTTGTGATGTTCGTTAAATACATTGAAGCGTACTGTTTACACAAAACAGTACGCTAACACGGTTACGACCAGTGTCTAAAACGTGACGCGTGAAGCATCGCCGTTCGCTGTCCGCACTCATAGTGTCCCCCGTGATAAGTGCGCTAGCTACAATGTAGCGGACCGAGCAACTCTCGCGCCGGTGCGAAGAGTCCAGCCCGTTAGGCGCTGAGCTGGGGTCGCACCTGGGAGCGAGATGCAGCCAGAGGGGCACAGCAGAGCAGGGCAGAGAGCAGGGTTAGGCGAGGGGCGGCCGGCCACGGCCAGCCGCGGCCGCTCTTATTTACGATACGCGGCGCTATTTAATTAAGCGAGCGCATTTTACGAGTGGCCATTGTGTGGCGCCGCCTGACGGACGACACTTTTATGCAGATTGCGTGTCCGGGCGCGCGCGGCCCGCTTTGGTCGGCCGGCAGGGAGAGCGGCGCAGAGCAACGTCCCTGTCCGGTCCCCCTCTGCCTGTAAGACGCGCGGGTTCACGCACCGCCGTCCCCGGGAAGGCGCAGGCGGGGACAATGGCTCGACCAGGTGTCTGGTGGGGCGTGAAACACCCGCATGTAGCGGCGGCTTTTTATGGGACCTCCAGCGCGGTTGCTAGCGAAACCGAAACAGGTGTCAAGTTGCAGCTTGAGGCGTCAAGTTCCGTGACAATCGAGAGGCCACAGACGAAATCGCTCGTATCCGTACTTCGTGTGTTTGCGGGAGGGTCTGCGGTTTGGAGCCAGCGATTGGGGCCACATCAGATGATGCGACAGTGGCTCACGAATAGGTCCTACAAAAGTAGCGAGCAGAGGAGAATGAAACAAATAAATAGTTCCAATAAACATACTTGTATATCCGGAAGCTAATGGTTATCCCGATACGGCTTATTAGTGCTGGGTGCTTGAACAAATGGTTCAAATGGCTCTGAGCACTATGTGACTCAACTGCTGTGGTCATAAGTCCCCTAGAACTTAGAACTACTTAAACCTAACTAACCTAAGGACATCACACACATCCATGCCCGAGGCAGGATTCGAACCTGCGACCGTAGCGGTCGTGCGGTTCCAGACTGTAGCGCCTTTAACCGCTCGGCCACTCCGGCCGGCGGTGCTTCAACACCTTATAACAGAGTCGCCGAGAATCCAAATGGCAGATATGTGTACATGCAAATTGAAGTGACGAATGAAAATTTGTACCAAGGCAGGCATTCCAAGGCGGGTTTCGTGCCTGCTAAGCAGATGCGCTGACCACTAAGCCACGCTGGCACAATGGCTTTGCACTACTCCAAGGACTTTCCTAGCACGCCTCTCTCCTCTGTCCAAATTCGCATTCACGCCTCAGCCCACTTGGTATTTCCCCTGCATTGCAAAGGCTCTCAAATTGTATTGGAATAGTACCAGAGTGCTAGGGTATTCCTTGCAGTTGTAAAAAGCCATCGTGCCAGTGTGACTTTGCTGTTAGCTAATCTGCCTAGTGAGCACGAGACCCACGTTCGAATCCCAGCCTTGGTATTAATTTTCGTTCGTCGTTCAGTCTACATGTATACATCATAGACGTTTGAAACTTGAAAAGGTCTCTGGAGACATAAAAATCAAATGGCTCTGAGCACTATGGGACTTAACTTCTGAGGTCATCAGTCCCCTATAACTTAGAACTACTTAAACCTAACTAACCTAAGGACATCACACACATCCATGCCCGAGGCGGGATTCGAACCTGTGACCGTAGCGATTGCGCGGTTCCAGACTGTCGCGCCTAGAACCTCTTGGCCACTTCGGTCGGCGGAGACTTATAGTTTCATGTGACAGCAGATAGGCATCTGAAGGCAAACACGTTAGAAAAAGTGTTGCACATGGCCACCGTTCATGTGAAGGCAGACTTCAGCATGTCTCCTCATCTTAGACGTTTTGTGAATGCACTGACAACCATCTACAGTACGTTACCGTGTTTCGTCGCGACTATCAACATGCGTGGACTACTCCAAAGCATTTGAATATCCGCACACTAAATGTATTCAACGTCTTCATGCCGGGGGACCGGGCAGGCCATGGTATTGACGCGTCGTGACTTACATCTTTGTTTCCGAAACGATATTTTCTGATACTTAAGTATCAGGAGTGAACTCTGTCGAGGGCAGTTCGACACTTGCGGTGTTTTGTAATAAAACGTGGGCCTAGACATTAATAGAGTTGTAACATTGGCATGACTACACTTGTGCTCCCAACACATTCTTAATGGGGGTTATTCGCTTCTTTTAGTGTCCTCTACTCGCACCCTCTCGTTCGTAGTTACAGTCGTCAAACAACCTGTATAATTCGGTACTATGGTAATTTTTTTATCCAGAAAAGCTGTCATAGGGGTTAACCCAGTAGAAGTCGCACAAATACCATATAACAACACCTCTGGCCTTGATAAGGGTTCAATTCGGCGAGGCAGAGGGTCCACAAGTCTTCTCAGGTACGCCATACGCAGCTGAAGTCACTCATTCACGATTACATTCCGCTAAGATTGTTGACTGCTGCGTTAAGATAGGGCCATTCGAGGTGGGATACAGCGCTTCGGTGGTGGAAAGATCAGAAGCGAATGCGTTCAGCCACGTGAACACGGCTACTGTCATCTTGGAAGGTCCGCAGCATATTCACTTGGCCACAGAAAATGCTGAAATAAAGACCCTGGCTAATGTTCACGTTAACCAGAATGAGTAGGCCCAAGTTTGCTACAAAAAACAGCCCCACAACGTCAACAAACCACCACTGGCATGAACAACAGCCTACACACACTGTGGGTTAAAGGAACGCTTCGTTGGGCCGTAGGTCCACTAAACACACTGAATTATTTGTCCGCCTCGGTAGCCGAATGCCATATGAGGGACCCGGATTCGATTCTCGGCCGGGTTGCAAATTTTCTCCGCTCGGGGGCTGGGTGTTGTGTTCTCATCATCATAATTTCATCGACGCTCAAGTCGCCGAAGAGGCATCAGATAAAAGGACTTGCATGAGGCCGCTAAATTCCCCAAAAGGGGAGTTCCGGCTAAAACATGCGACTGAATCATTTAACAAGAGGCAAACTATGACTCATCGACCGCATTACTTCCGTGCAGTCAGCTACTGTCCTCTTTCTGTGTTGTTTGCTCCACTGAAGACGTGTAGCTTGATGTGTTGTGAGCAGTGGCCTTTGGCAAGGTACCTGAATCCAAAAGTTTGCTGCATGCAATTCCCTCCACAATGTTCGCTCGTGAACTTGTTTACATGGACCTGCATTCAGTGTCAGCAGCAGTTTCTGCCAGACTCGAAACAGATTGTCATTATTGTTTATTATTATCGTATGCATCAACTACGACAACAAAACTGTTACCCATATTTAACCAAAAAATACACACATGTAACTGCTTACACTACATAAACATTCAACGCCCATAATACAGACGAAAGTCAGAAGACTCTAACCAGTGGAGCACCTCGTTGGATGCCTCATATAGACTCTTGGTGTATGGGTGGTGGTTTTTTCAGTTATTTCGGCTATATTGGTTTTGTTCCATGTCTGTTAACCTGACTGCTAAAACTGTTCTAAAGACCGGTATCTGAAATAACCGACTTTCGGTTTTTTATTCCTATTATTTCCTGTAACAAACGTATAAATAGAACAAAAGCTGAAAAATCTTGGCTCTGTTAGTTTCAAGACAATTAAAATATTAAATTATATAGGCCACTTTCTCGAAAAGTGATAAGTAGTTAGAAAAACAGTATTCTTCTAACGATTCTAAGTTTCTTAAACCGTGCTAAAAATCATACTGTAATTGGAATCATACCACAATTTGAGCATTACGAGTAGTCGGTTCTGAAGTGTGAAAACTGAGTTCGAAGAACACTGCTTTCTGTGTTAATTAGTCCGTTTCCAAGCCTACAAGCAGGCACATTTTGAATATACAGGTAGCAGATCGCGTACGTTCTATTTTTATTGTTAAGTTTTTAACTTATTAATATTACCATAATTTCCTTCCTCGTTTACTACTTCATAGAAATAGCAGACAAATATTTAATCTCTTAAAGCAAATGAAGCACAGTGCTTCATTACCTCCGCCACATGGTAAACATATTTCCAGACTAGAAAATGGCTTAAATGGCTCTGAGCACTATGGGACTTAACATCTGAGGTCATCAGTCCCCTAGAACTTAGAACTACTTAAACCTAACTAACCTAAGGACATCACACACATCCATGCTCGAGGCAGGATTCGAACCTGCGACCGTAGCGGTCGCGCGGTTCCAGACTGAAGCGCCTAGAAGCGCTCGGCCACACCGGCCGGCTCCAGACTAGAGTTGGTGCCATTCTGCAATACACTGGATGTACTGCAACGATAGCCAGAAACTACCGTTTAGATCAGGTGGGGGCAGGTCTGGCACACTACATGTACACGCGTACCTTAAGCCAGGTAACAGGGCAATAGGGACAGTATTGTGTCAGCAGCGGTGTAAAAACTATTAGGCCACGTCTTTGTTGCTCGTTTCTGTCGACGTTGTTTTTAAAATAGCGCTGATCGCTATGGGGCAGGCCAAGGCAACACGTCGATACTCTGTAAAGCAAGTTGGGATACAACAGCAATTTGTGGGCGAGCGTTTTCCTGTTGGAAAACGTCCACTGGAATGCTGTTTACACTGGCAACACAACAATTCAAATCACTAGACTCACGTACAGTTTTGCAGTCAGGGGGCGTGGGATAACCATGAGAGTGCTCCTGCTGGCGTACTAAATCACACCTGAGGCCATAATTTCAGGTGTAGGTCCAGTGGTCCGGTGCGTATTCCACGTAGACAAGTTGAGTGGAGGTCCTCAATTGACCGCCTTCTGACCAACACATGGCCATCACTGGTACCGAGGCAGAACCAGCATTCATCAGAAAACGCAAGAGACCTCCTTCCGCCCTCGAACGAATTCTCGCTTGGCACTACGGAAGTCGGAAACGGTGGTGGTTCGGGCTCAGTGGAGTACGCGTCACCGGGCGTCTCGCTCGGAGCTGTACTTGAAGTAATCGATTTGTAACAGTATGCACGTTACAGGATGTATTTAAAGGAAACAGACATAAATTTTCAGATGTAGAAACACGACTAACAACTTTCGTTTATGTCGCACAACTCCTTCTCGATGTCGCGAATTTTTACTCGTCAATGTATTTCATGCACCTTAAGACAGTCAACGCTGGATGTGAATGATGGTAATGTAGTTTGCCTGTTTTAAGGTGCATGAATTATTTTCTTGGCTGTCTTTATTTTCCCCATACTGTACATTGGCACAGGCGCAGAAAAGAGCTATATTTGTATCAGATATTCTTTAAAGTGTACATCTGGAGCAAACCGTTCAATGGAAATAAAATGTGGACCATCGTCAATTGCCGAAAAAGAGACTGGGATCATTTGAAATGTGGTGCTATCAAATAATGTTAAAAATTAAGCGGATAGGTTGAGTACTGAAAAGATTAGACCCTCTCCATAAGAAACGACATGCGATATCTGTTACGATATCCATCACTATACAACTTGGTGCTGAAAGGAGCAGTAGAGGAGAGAAATACAATGGACAGCCAAGGACTGGAATATAGAAAACAGGTCAGAGTAGATGCAGGGTGTAGTAGTTATCTAGATATTAGAAGAATGGTGCAAGATAGGAAAATGCCGAGGGCAGATCAAACCAATCGAGAGACTAACAAGTTTAAGGAAAAGAAGCCCAGTCTATAGGGAAGCTGATTGCTACGGAGTGTAAATTAATATGCTAGGTGTTTTGTGTGAAGACAATTGTCTCAGAATTGGGTCGAGGTGCTTTTCCATAGAATAAACCCGGAAATGCTGCCATGGTGGTGTCCAAGGCGAACTAGTTTCGCTTTTCGATTCAGTGTCACGGCGGTTTGATTCCAGGCAGTAGTCTTCTGGTGGAATCCAGTGGAAGATGATGTCATCTGGATCATGGCTTGGTATGGTGGATGTTCAGGATCCAGGCACAGGTTCTCTGATGGTGTTGACGGGGGAACCACTATTCGATTCGAAATCAGCATCACTTGGGAGGTTCGTCGAGCTTCCCAGTTATTGACAATGGAAATTGGTTTTTAAGTGGTAATACTTATACTTGGGTCACATAGTGAGCATTGTCAAGATTATCCGTGTTACTTGCAGCACCTGACAAAGACGACCAGAAAAGTTTTCGAAATGCTGTACAACAGACTGGACTACTGAACGGGTCGTGACACATGCAGATACTTCTGTTATAAGAATTACTTCTTTTGTAGGCTTTCTCTCGTAGTAAGTGCAGTGGAATGATTTGGCACAATACGGTGTGAACCGAAGTAAATGACAATAACTGAAAGCTCCGATCCTCGTCCTCTGAACCACCAAATTTTCAAGACGAACACTTTTTTCTACCAGTTGAAATCGAGACATCCTCACGTGAGCCGAGAAAAGTCTTAAATAACGCCGACCGAAAACTCTGAGAATGAAATTCCATTAGAGCTCCCTTCATCTGGTAACTCCATTTGATACATGGGAAAAGAAGGTAAAGCCCGACGATTGAATCGAGTGGGGAATGGTTTCTTCAACAAGATCGTGACTGTTTTATTTTTCACACCGCTTCCAACTGCTCGGTTCCTAACGCCATCAACGTCAACGACGAATTCAACGCTAACTGTTGCACTACTCATTTACCGCTGGCTTCAACGCGAAATCGTTAGCGATGTCGCTCTAACGTCTTAGTTCCTCGACGCCTACTTGTGCCAGTTACAGCTAATGTGTCCTAAGTAGTTCCTGGCTATGTTAATACTTCTTAATGAGAGATACGCTGTGAAATGTCCTCAACCTGCTGCGGCATAATGTACTTATGGGTTAACAGGCACATCTTTACCAGAGCAGAGGAGATGTCTACGAAATATAAGCGAAGTATGTAGACAACTGTAGTTTCAAACCTGCCACTTTTTAGAGTTATGCCAAAACTTTCATGTATCGCTTTCGACATATGGAACATCTAACATGTAGGCAATCGCTACCAGCCTTCTCACTAAGAAAAATCTGTGGAACACTTAATACTGACAGACAACAATGCCCCATAATGCTCAGCTAATACTCTTCTTTCTATTAGTGGAATTCATGACCAGTATTGGAACTCTTAACAACAGAATAAGAATTAAGTTACGATGTATAGAAACTGAAGTAGTCAGGCGAACTGACACAGATTAATGGTTTATGCAAACAAGCCACTCAAAGTGAAACTGGAAGTTCTGCACCAATTATCTGTAAATACATGCAAGAAGGTCGATACAAAAATTGGACACTAAAAAACAGAGGTCAGAAACCGTACTTGCTGCGAACTGTATGCTCTAAATGTCATCAGGAAGAACGTTAAAGATAAGAGAGAGGAAACATAAATTTGTAGGAAAAATTTTGGCACTCTAAGAGAAAGTCGAACTTAGAGGTAAGGAGAAATTATTATCTCTGTAAGAGTGTAGAAACCGATGCTATATTTTCAAGAAGGCGAATTACATTCTTCGGTCAGGTAGTGAAAATCGGCAAGAATATACTCATGAAACGAATTTTGAGTTATGTTTAGATCAGAAAATAAGACAGTTAGTGGCCTCAAGGAATAGACTAATGGACGACAGAAATGATACAACAGGAAAGATGATTCAAAACAAAATTATGTTTAGAAATTAAAAAGGTTACCAGAGCGAGGACAACAAAATGAAATGACTACTGGATGGAGGGAAGGAAGAAAAAGCCAACCGAAAAATGAAGAAGCTTAGAGAGAAAGCCGATAAGGAAAGAGTCGGCCGTTGTGGCAGAGCAGTTCTAGGCGCTTCAGTCTGGAACCACGCAACCGCTACGGTCGCAGGTTCGAATCCTGCCTCGGGCATGGATGTGTGTGACGTCCTTAGGTTAGTTCGGTTAAAGTAGGTCTAAGTTCTAGGGGACTGATGACCTCAGATGGTAAGTCCCATAATGCTCAGAGCCATTTGAACCATTTTGCTAAGGAAAGAAATGAAATGCTTTTCGATAATTTACTGCTTCTCATACGATACAAGATAGCATAAGATAGATTTTTTGCAATTCCTGTTGACGGTAACATAGTAATCATATCCAACGGTTTAATTTCAGTTTATTCTTTCGTTCTATTTTTGCATAACACTGGCCTAAATATACTACATCTGCGATCACACGAAAGTTTTTCACTGGAATACAGTTGAATGTGAATATATCAAAATAAATAAACCCCATCAATGTTTTCAGGTGATATTCTTTGCTTGTTCCCACTTGTGACTCCCAATACTAAGTCCTAACTGCTACAAACAGCCTTCAGAGAAAGTCAGCTCTCCCTGCAAACTACTGCAGGCAAATGATTACTCGAAATAAATCAATAAAAACAATACTCTTGACTGCGATTGACAAGCTAATGAATTTACGGATTCAGAGGATCAGAAGATAAACGTGATTTGTTTTAAATGTAGAGAGCTTCGGAAAACACGCATCCAGTGTTCGCGGAGCAGGCAGGAAATGCTTTGCTGTCGTTGTTCAAAGATCTTTTTTCTCTTTCTACAGAAGCGATAAGAAGTCAGTGGTAAATGCAGACGAAGGCAAACAGAAAACCTCGTAGATTTTCTCACGGCACGAATTAGTACACAAAACAAACAGACAGTTAAATTTTTTTAACTGGCTTTTAAAAAATTGCTATGTGTCCTTTTGTCTAACACCACAATCATTTGCAGGTTATCGGATTCTGACCTGAGCTCATTCATTAACTTCAAGATGAATGCTATGTCTTCATACTATTCTACAAAAAGACCAGACTGACAGCTTTTATCTGTAATTAGCTCACAAATAAGAACCTTCTCTATTCGACTTCATGCCTACAGTGGAAGACAATAGGCGACTCAGCCTTTTATTTTTTAAATAACGTATAAGATGACAAAGGGCTAAGGAAGAAGGTAATTTGGCGTACGTTTATTGTGGTTACCTAATTCAAATGTCTGTGCAGAAAATTACTTCCCTTTCTTACACACTACGGAAACAAAAACAAATACCGATTGAAATCTTAAACTGTAATAATTGTAGTCTTGATAAGGTATGAAATGGAACAAGAACATAAAACGAGTACATGTAACAGGACTTTTAACACCTATAGTATTAAAAAAATGGTCGAAGGTGTCATCAACATAATGACTGGTATGAACACAGCAATGCATTAGTAGGAATGGTCCTATTTTGAGACGATAAGCCACTTAGAATTATATCCTTGTTTCTTCAGTGGCTAAGAGTTGCATATATGTCTGCATATCATCGCATCGTTAGTTACTAAACACGTCTTTACACTTCTGGGTAACTGCTGTGCACATTTCTCTAGACAGTGTAATCCGTAGTATACTAGTTGTTTCTTGTGACAACAGAGGAAAAAACGATGGCGTGATCAGTGCCCTCCTTTACGTCACACTCACAGAGGAGTGATGCTGTCCATTCTAACAGACGAATGTACTGTCAAAACGTTCCGTGACTGAAGCACAGGCGGAACATTGCCATGAGAAATTTGCTATGATATATGTCATAGTCGTATTCCGGTCATTATGGAATGTTATGGACTATTTCCGCTTACTGCCGCCCCTTATACTGGCATGAAAGACGCACCTTGCCGCTCCAAGGCGCTCCAATCTGCAGCCGCAGATGCTGCATTGGATCTACGCATGGAATCTGCTCCCTCTTGTCCGCAGCTCGTGGTCGTGCGGTAGCATTCTCGCTTCCCGCGCCCGGGTTCCCGGGTTCGATTCCCGGCGGGTCAGGGATTTTCTCTGCCTCGTGATGACTGGGTGTTATGTGCTGTCCTTAGGTTAGTTAGCTTTAAGTAGTTCTAAGTTATATGGGACTGATGACCATAGATGTTAAGTCCCATAGTGGTCAGAGCCATTTGAGCCATTTTTGCTCCCTCTTCTTCATCCCATTGCACACTGTCTTCTTCGCAAAGGTATCGCAAACTTTGTTTCCACTTAAGCCGCAGTACATCTTCACGCAGACCATAACTGTCTTTATACCACGAATGAGTAATACTGCCACTGTTTCTGTTACTAGATTTATCAAGTAATTGCTGGTGTTTTTCACTACGTAGGTTTTCAAATTGCATTCGTGCAAAACGCCAGTGTGACAATATTCTGATCACGTCACCGTCTGTGTCCCCACTATTTTTACGTTCTTCTAGCATGTCTATATGTTCTTCCACTGACACAAAGACTCCTGCAGAAAGTTGTTAGTATTTTTAGAAATAGAATAAAGCTGCAAAACGACTATAGACAAAAGATCTCAATGAGTACTGAATGGATCATTTCGGTGAATGCCAAGAAAGATTTTTTTACGTTTCTGTGGTACTCAACGAAAATGTTGTAGAAGTTAAACATAGGTTCATGACAAAAGCGACGCCAGTCCTAAGCAAAAGACACTAGGCACTCTCTACGTCTCTGACGATTAAACACTTGCTTAGCATTGTGTGTGGGGAGGGGGGGATGGAAGCAAAAATTGTAGAGGGAGACAAAGAGATGAACGATTAAAAAGGAGGTAGGTCGCAGTAGTTATTCGAAGAAGAATAGGCTTGCACCGGATAGACTGGCATGGAGAGTTGCATCAAACCAGTCTTCGTACTTAAGACTGCAACAAATAACGACATGTAATAAGTGAAACCCAAACGACCTTCATAAAAATTATGAAAGCCGTGTTATAATCGTTCATTCTTTGTCAGATTTTCTCTGACGCACATTGTAATGTCAAGGAAGACGCGAACTACAAGCTACTGTCTTAAAGTTTACAAGTACTAAATATGCTTACAAAAAAATCACGATTTTCCTAATGACGCACATTCGTTTTGCAGGCTTGACCCACAGTCTGCATTTATCAGATTTCAAGAGCACGGTCTACTCGACAGCAAAATGACATGGTTTTGAGACTAGATGTCTCGAGTAGGCAGGTGTGGTATTTCTTGTTCTTCTTCGTTTACGTTACTGTAAAATATACTAAGTTACAGGTGCAGCACACCTGATGCAAATATAACGTTAGCTTCTTTTATTAGCGAACAATCATCTTGTATCCTGTGGTATTGCGAATGCTTGTTCCCGGATCTGAAAGGCACTTTTGTAATAACAAACAAGTAGTTAAAGTGGATGCTGCGTATGAATGTGACACGAACAATTTGAGGAAAATCGACTTTGGCCTATGGGCATCAATTATGGTACATGCGTTGTAGCATATCATAACGGTTTGTCTGAAAATGGTTCCAATGGGCAGTTGTAACCGGTCATAACGTGTAACTACTTTTTTATTACAGACTCTCAGTACCCAAAAAAAATTTCCAACGGGAGACCTCTATTCTGGACAATTGTGTCATAATTTGCTTAATATTGTAGAATAAATAATTTAACTCAACGTAGACACTGCTATAAATTCTGGCACAACTGAGTATATTAATCTGCCGTTTCTACCTTTTATTTGCACTCGTGCCATTCCAAAGTCCTTCTCTGCTTATTCACAACGTTCTATGATTGTAGGGGGTTACTGACATATCGTTAACCACCTCAACAGTTTTCATTGTTTCTGAAGCTGCAGTACTACTGTCTACATGCATAGGCGTCTACAGCGGCGCGCAAGAGGGAGAACTCACATCCCCTCCGTCTGCTACCTGGAGTACAGAGCTTTCCCTGATTGCAGGATTCTCAAACAACTCTGGAAGTGAGAGTATAACCATCCACATTCTGGAATATGACTTTTTCCATTACCTCTTGAATTTAGTTAATGTGGAATGACACGTCTCGAAACAGAACAGTTCATATACATAAATTTTAGAGTCTTTCCCTCCACCTCTAGCCTCTCCCCCCCCCCCCCCAGCCGGCCGAAGTGGCCGAGCGGTTCTAGGCGCTACAGTCTTGAACCGCGCGACCGCTAAGGTCGCAGGTTCGAATCCTGCCTCGGGCATGGATGTGTGTGATATCCTTAGGTTAGTTAGGTTTAAGTAGTTCTAAGTTCTAGGGGACTCACCCCCCCCCCCCCCCTGATAAATTTATGAGGATGGTTATGCGCATATGTCATACTTTAAATGTGCAGAACATTTCTAAAGCGCACTGTAACATAGTAATTTTTCAGTACGCTTTTCATTGCCAATTAAGAAAAGTAATTTTATATACCATGTAAGACAATCAAAGTATGCAATCTTTCTTGAAAAGAATTCATCCTAATCGCCGTTGCCGAAACCTTCAATTTAGATTACGAGAAGGGAATACGATTCGTCAAGCGTGTTTTCTAACTAATTCCCATTGGAACTCATGTCGTTTAAGAGCAGAAGCATGCTTGAAAAATAACAGAGAAAATCCTAGTTGCAGGAATAAGTGATGATAACGACGCACGTATAGGCGGTTTACGATTATTGATGGCGGGAAGCCCTCGGTTCACTGCACTTAAAGTCAAAAGCATTCACCATGAGTCTTCACAGAGCGAAATGGTGAGTACGGCTCCTCGCAACCTTGTAGATATGTAAAGCGTGGGACAAGTGCAGTTCAAAACATCCCTGAGTATAGTCACAAACGCTGATAAACCTATTTTAGCACCTGTATTCCTGATTTACGAACGACTATATCAAGTAACCAAAATAATTTATACAGACCTTCCTTACGCACAACGATTAAATTAAATCTAAACCCATGTAAGTACTGAGATTCAGATTATATTGACAGATATGATATACACACTTTTCAGAAGGGAAAAAAGTTGAAGCCGAATCTTCATCTATCTGTATATTACTAAGCGGCTTGAATGGTACACTACACAATCCCAGTTGCAAGTTGGCTATCTAACAGATTTCATGGGCAACAAAAATGTAATTTTCAGTATTTCATTTAATTATTGACCAAATTTAAAAATTCAAGATGCTGTCATAATCTACTCATTAAGAGGGATAATCTTACGTTAAAGGCTTAACGCAATAAATCAACTGATAAAGTTACAAACAAGTTGAGACAGGTTAACTAATAGCGAGCAAATTACCCAGACTATATTCACCCAGGATTTGAGAGTGAGAATGATTAGCTATATCCAAAAATCTTTACACAATCTGAAACCCTTTCGAATGTCATTTCTCGCTAACACACCCTCCAAAACACTCAAACCTTTCGAAACTTTTCCTCGCTATCACCCTCCACAAAATAATGAAAGGAAAACAATTTATCGCTTGCTACATTTTCGCCCTTCATTCAGTAAAACATCAGCATCAGACGTGATATTTTATTTTATTACTTCCTTACTACTAACTCAATTTGCATCACATTTTACAGAGGGTAACCAAGTAGGCCTATACCACTAAATGTACTTACAAAATTGTATCATTGTACGAGACAAAGTTCGCGAGATATGACGTTTTACACACAGGAATTTTTTTTAAAGAAACGGGGTGGGAGTGTTCGTTGGTAGTATACTTGCGATAGCTTGCAGTTCATTTTCTGTTATCGATGAGCTTCCTTGCAGTACAGTATGATCTTTGCACACCTAACCAGCTTTCAGTCCCAGGACACAGACAGTCGTAGCAGTTTGTATCAGTTTGACGGAAGCCTGAAAAATTTAATGAATATTGACTGACAGCAAGTGCATGAAGACAAACGTGTTGTGAAATCACAAAACTAGGTCGTTGATCGCTTTATTCCTCTTTTTAACTGAATATGCCATGTGGTTCTGGGTTTTAACAGTTTCCAGCAGCGCTATACCTTCAATGTATGAAGTGTTTTTATCGTGTTCCCAGCCTGTGTTCATAATTGCTATGATGTAAATATATAAAGTACTTGCGTACCCCATCGTTACCTGCCTGATGGCAGCAATATAATTGGTAGATGTTACAGAAATGATACTGTGTAACTTACGTATAGTGTAGGTAGCAGGTACCTATTATAAAAAGGGCAGCTTGATGAAAAATATATATAGTTTTTAAATAGTTTTAACTTTTCTTTTGTGAGATGTTGTTCTTCAGTTTTTCCATGAGCATCCCCTTTTTCGGGAAAGCATGAGTTGTCCTCCTTTCCCTAGCTCATACAGTGGTCCAAATAAATTTTGCATATTGCTTTATTGTCAATACTGGACATAATAGGAAACAAAACTGATTTTATTCTCGATTATGTTGAACCACATTCACGCAATATTTAAAAAAAATATTAAACCGGTTACCTGCTTTGGACAGCCTTAACAGATATGACATAATAATGGTCTAACAGCGTTCAGCATTGTACTTGATGGAGGTGTAAAAACAGAAATCTAAATACTGCAGAAGATAAATATAATAATAAACAGACAAATGGCAGTTTAATCATTTAAAAAATGTAAAAATGATTCTGCTCTGTCAGTTACAGTCATAAGAAAACAAAAATAAAGAAGATAAACACATTTCCACTCGAGAAAAACCGTTTCCACTGCAAACACTACAGTTTCTTTCACTGTCCTCTAGCGTAACACATTGTTTATGAACAAACTGACCTTCCTCGCAATTGGATACGTTTTTGAATGGTGTTTAGGCATACTCCTTACCATTTTGTCCATATAAGCCTGTTGATATTGTCCAATTCCTCCACAGCTGCCTTCTTGATGCTGTATAAGGTCCGGTGGGACAGGACGATTGCAAACCGCTCGGTTTAGCATGGCCTATACATTATCATTGCAGTTGAGGTCTGGAAAATATGGAGGCTATTCCATCAGTATGATTCTGTGTTTATCTTGGAAGACGTTCAGAAGGTTGTGACAATGCGGACGTGGATTGTCGTCCATCATCGTGAATCTCGCTCCAATATATTCACCAAATGGAGCCACAATCTGCGATAGGGTATTGTCCCGATACTTCACACCAATCATCCTACATGTATTGGCACAAGGGGTTTCCTGCGGTCATACTCGATTTCACCCCAAAACATGATTGACCCGTCTTGATAAGAGTGACGGTCTACGGTACAGTTAGGGTGTAAATGTTGTGTTCGTCGTATCCACAGACGAATGTCGTTGTCAGGGTGGAGACTGATACGCGTCTCATCAGAAAAGAGCGTTGTATCCCCCTGTTTTCTAGTCCACAAAGAATGGTTTCGTGCTGATGCGACACGAGCCTCTCTCCGAGCCCGATTTAGAGGAGGAGCCTTGAGAGGTCTTCTGGCACGTAATCATGCAGCCTTTCTCGCATCGTTTGTGTTGACAACTGCACTCCTGCACCTGTTTGGAATTGCCACCATAGACGTTTAGCATTGTGTCGAGGGTTTCTGATTGCCGTTATACGCGGATATCGTCGTGTACACTTGTTGTTTTTCTTCCGCAGCCACTTCTGTGACGATCCTCAACTGATCCTGCCGCTAGAAGCTTGTTCCAGATCCTACAGACATCACTCTGACTCACAGCGACATTCGCTGTGACGCCCACCTGTCCGATTTCATTAGAGTGACTATACGGAGTCTCTGATCGTACGTTATTTTTGTCCGAACCATCACGAAGCAACACAGTTCTCTTAATGACACGGAGCACAAATACTGTAATGTTTACGGGTGACACGTTCACCATAGACTACTCATACTGCTCCCTCACGATACAAACATGGACTGTTTCTGCTACAATTACAAACAAACCAATGTATTTATATCATAACGTATTTCTGGATCATAACATTCAATATTAAAGCTTCGACAGTATGCAACACTTCTCTTGACCACTGTATCATGAGTATACACTGTTCTCCAGAGGTGCGTTTGCAGGGTCAATATTTTGCGGCACTGTGTGGCCGCAATAGTATCGTCGTCAACAATGCAGCAATGTAGCTGCAATACGTCGCAGTCTTGCCGCATGACCGGACAATATTGCTGATGAAATAGCCCGTAGCAGGTAGTTGCCGACGTATTGTCTGTATTGTTCACCAAGAGTGGGGAATATTTTGCATGACAGAACAATGCCTCTCCCCATTTTGTCTGTAAATGTTTCCCTCTAACTCTCAGTCTTGCCCCCTTATTCTCACGCCACAGCGCCGCTGCGAACAGGCACGTGAAACAGTGTTAACAGTATTTCGTTTCGCTTGAAAAGTTGGCACACGTACATTGACGCACTCGATTTGTTGGTTGTCTCCAGCGATGTACAAGGAGCGAACGAAACAATCATGAAACGTATGAATGTGACACGTAAATCTACGACCGGAACCATGGAATACAGAAAAAAATGTATACGACAACTGAAATCAGAAAAAAGGACAATCACACTGCTATCGTATTAGTAGAAGATATACAGTAGTGAGCCATAATTTTATTCTACATGGGTTCTCAAGAGGTCTAAACTTTTTTGAAGCTACATCACCTGTGTTCCATGGACAGCAGTTTGCCAACTATTTCTTTTATTATTATTACAGCGCTTGCACACAGTACTTCTCATGTCCCACGATTCTGCACGTATATGCATCGTATTTATGAAATTAATAGTCCCCTCACTGTACTAGTGCACCTCAATAACATATTAACACAAACTTAAGACTGTTATTTCAAACTACTTTGATGAATTCCTTGAATCCTTCCACCAAAGCGTTGCAAACGCATGGAGCCAAGAGGCGTATCGGTGAGAAGTGCTCTTTGAAGAGGTACATCTGACATGTGTGCAAATCACTAGCCCGGAAGTATGATTGCTATTGTGGTTATAACTTGTATACAGTGATTTATTTAATTATTCATTTTTAGTCATGAATTTTCTGACTGGTTGGTTGCGGCCTGCTACGAATTCCTCTCCTGTGCTAAGCTTTTCATCTCGGAGTAGCACTTGCAACCTACGTCCTCAATTACTTGCTGGGTGTATTCCAGTCTCTGTCTTCTCTATAGTTTTTGGTCTCTACAGCTCCCTCTAAGACCATGGAAGTTATCCTTGATGTGTTAACACGTGTCCTGTCATCCTGTCCCTTCTTCTTAACAATGTTTTCTTACATACTTCTCCTCGCCGATTCTGCGGAGAACCTCGTCATTCCTTACCTTATCTGCCCACCTAATTTTCAACTTTCTTCTGTGGCTCCACATCTCAAATGCTTCGATTCTCTTCTGTTTCGGTTTTCCCAAAGTCCACGTCTCACTAACATACATTGCTGTGCTCCAAAGGTACATTCTAGGAAGTTTCTTCGTCAAGTCAAGGCATGTGCATGATACTAGTAGTCTTGTTTTGGTCAGGAATACCCTTTTTGCTTATGCTAGTCTGCTTTTTATATCCTCGTTGCTCTGTCCATCATGTGCTATTTTCCTGTTTAGGTAGCAAAATTCCTTAACATCACCTATTTCGTGATCAGCAGTTCTAATGTTAAGTTCCTTGCTGCTCTCATTTCTGTTGCTCCTTATTATTTTCATCTTTTTTCGATTTATTCTTTAACAATTTTCTGTACTCATTAGACTGTTCATACCATACAACAGATCCTGTAATTCTTCTTCACTTTCACTGAGGATAGCAATGTCGTCAGCAAATCTTATTATCTAATACCCTTTCATCTCAAATTTTAATCCAACTGTTGAACCTTTCTTTTATTTCCATCATTGCTTTCTCAAAGTATAGATTGAACAGGAGGGGCGAAAGACTACATTTCTGCCTTACAGGCTTTTTAATTTGAGCTCTTCGTTCTTGGTCTTCGTATTAGTGTTGTAAACGTAAACTCCATCCACAGATGCTGGTGGGCCCATCGGCGCCGTCCGGCCGCCGTGTCATCTCCTAGCAATGACGTCATTGTATACGGTACATGGGGTCAGCTCACAGATCTGCAGGCGACTGTTAGTCTTCTTGACGATGTTGGGAGCACCCCATACCAGTCCTCCCACCAAGAAAAATTCGCTGGCAGTACCGAGAATCGAACCCTGGTCCTCCACATGGCCGTCAACCGTGTTGATCATTCACCGAAGGAGACGGACTTTCAGTTTGTATTGTTCTTAACTAATTCTCTGCCGAATTACTTTTAAACGATATGTTCAAAATCGTGTTTCAGCCTTCTGGAAAATGCATGTATTCAATATTAGTTCACGGGTTAAGTGTAGGAAGGAGTTCGCTTACTACTAAAAGAACACATCCAAGAAGCCCGACTTCTCTTTTATTCGCTAACTTTTTCCCTTGTGCAACGCAAGATTCAAGAGAGCAGCACTCGCTTCCACTACCCTTCTCTCGTACATTTGGCGGCTATAGTGTGTCTCACGTAAATCCTCGAAGCCCAGAAATATAGTGCTGCAAATATTTCCGTGCAGTAGTGGTCGGTAACGTTATCGTACATGTCGCTGCAAATAGTGTGGCCGCAGTGATGTCGGACAGCATTGTCTGGCTATATTGTTGATAATACGGTATGAAATTTTTGTGGTTCGTGTAACCCTGTCTTCCGGTCAGTGAAAAGGTGCCGTTGGTTTCACTGCGCTATGTAGCTGCTACATACAGCACCCCGAACCTGTTTCTTTCAGTAACCCTTGTTAATGTGATGACGTAAGAAAGAAAATTGGAAAAGTCTACTGAAACTTGTGTATGTGATCAGTGAGCTAGCATAAGCTAGCATAAAGCAAACTTCCGTGGAGAACGCTACGGAAAACCTTTGAAAATGTTGTTGTCCGTATCGGGTAAAATTGGACATAGAAAAGCAGTGTGACATGACAAAGAGTTTCAGCTCTCTATGTGAGGTCTCGTGAGCTCTAAATTGATTAAATGAAACATTCTGGAAGAGTGAGCTTGTTTAGAGGGTGAAAATATACAAGTAAAGTACTAGTAATTGTTCTTCGTTTCAAACCGACATCCACATTGCGAGCACTATACATGTGACAACGGAGATGTTACATGTTTAATTCTTTTGTTCACTTTTCTGCCTACACTACCGACAAAATGACACCATCCCGAGCACAGAATTACATGTTTCACCCAAAATCTTTGCCCTGTCGCTGGGTAAACGTGGTACTGAATATCCCTGTAGCATTTCTCCAGTAAACTTATGAATGAAGATAAGTACTCCAGCATGTTTGGTTATGAACTGAACCACAGAGTAAAATAACTTCACTAGCGAACTGCGAATTATTGCTAGAAAATTACTAGAAATGATAGTTGAACTCAGAAGTAAATCAACATGCTGATTCCCGACCTATCTGTATGAAGTCACACTTCGAGAGACGCAAATCTACGAAGAGAAACCTCCTGTGAATAGTCTGAAACACATATTGCAGTTGTTCGTCGAGTCTAACTGGCTACTAATCAGAAATCATCACCTAATAGATGTAGTTAATTTCTATACATGAGATCCACCAACGATATTTATCTTTTGTTATTGATCAGCAGAGAATGATATTCCGAAATTGGAAACTAGCGAAGCATATGTTGTAACTTGCACGTAAGAATCAGACCTTTATCGGCACTAATGTGCATAAAAATGGAAACAGCAATATGATATAAAATTACAGAATTAGCGGTAATGTTATGAAGCCTGTCACATCGTTTAAATATCTAATTATGATACTACAAATTGGTCTGAAGTAGTAAGAACGTGTGAAATCAGTAATAGGGACGACGATCCAAAAAACCGGATTACCTGAGAAAATTCTAGAAAACTGTAGCGCATATGTTAACGAAACTTTGTAGGAGACTCTAATGTGACCTGTTATACAATATTGTTTCAGTTTTTGGTGTCGACCAGAAGGAAGACAACAAAGGCATTCAGAGACGTTCGTGAAGTGTGGTAACAGGTCGGCGTAGCGTTTAGCGAAGTGTAACAGAGAGACTTAGAGAACTTAAATAGGAATTTCTGGAAGAAATGAGGCATTGTTGCCGTGAAAATATTTTGGATGAATGTAAAATTGAATATTTTAAGGTGTAATGTGCAAAAATCCTACTATATCCATTGCGTATCTCGTTCAAGGGCAGTAAGGCCAAGATAAAAGGGATTAGGGTGCGTACCAATCTGTACTATTATTTTTCTCCTCCCTCTTCACGGGAGTATTGGAACAGGACACATTATGGCAAACGTTGGAGGGATTACTCTCCACCACACACTATACGGAAGCTTCTGGAGTAGTAATCGCAAATCTCCTCTGCCTCTTGTTGTCTTGCTCTTTGGGTGTGAAAACTTGATTGTGAGCGTTTCGTTGCCTGGCTAACATTTTCTTAAATTTATTTAAAGGGAGAAACTACGCTAAAGATGTGCAAAATGACTGGTTGGAGACCACATATCATTTAGTTTATGCATGTTATTATCACTTCAATCGACACACTAGAAACAGAAAGCGAAACACTACTGATGGGGACATTAACAAGTGAAAGAACGACGGGAATGAACTATCAAGCAAACTGATCTCCATTTGGAATATAAAACGGCACAAAAGGATGGGAAAGTAAATTTACCTAGCTCACAGTGCGGGGGAACGGCGGGGAGGTACTTCCGTATACTGATGGTGCCATCAGCTTAAAATACCCGAGCGCTATTTCGTCAACGTTTTGTTTGTGATGTTTCACTATGGCGTGGCTGGTAAGCAGTATCGTCGGGCTGCTGACATGACTGGCTTTGTTTTCAAGTATCAAAGAAAGATGTAGAAGGAGGGCATTTATTGTCTTATGAAACCCTGCAGCTAAAGCTAGAACTGGCAGTTTCGACATAGGACCCATAAGACGATGTAGAAGAGGAGGGTTAACAAACCAAGTAGCAGCGGTTGCTTCATTGTTTCATAAACTTTCAAATGTTATTACTAGGAGTTGATAACCAAGTTGTGCCCCACTACTGTCTCCCTCACGTCTCCTTCGTTTCTTCGTAGCTGCCTTCTTCCTCGTTTTTAGGGCAAAAGTAGCAATATAAAGGAAATTAGTTGAACAATAACAAAGCTCACCGAGTAACGCTACAGAAAAATGGTGACAATAGGGTAAATTAAAAGCCTAAGAACAGCAGGCACATGGAAGGTGTCTGCAAAATTGATCTACCTCTGCTACCTTGTAACTATGTGAAACCTTTATTAAGGTAAAAGGTTGATGGCATAGGAGCGAAATAACTTTTATTGCAAAACCGGAATGACGTACAAATGACTGCCATAGGATTCGGGAAGAGCTCAGTTTGCTAACAGCGACACACAAAAGCAGAAGAATGCAGATGAACACTGGAACAACGTATAATGAGGATAGAAGACAGTCCCTGCCAGTGGTGGAAAAATTATGTAACCGAGGAAGGTACCATCTAAGGAACTGAGAAAGGTACATGTGAAGGGGAGTAAGAAATATAACAATTAAAACGATTATCAGCATGGAGGTTAGTTTGAACACACCCAATACCTTACCCAGCCACCGTCCTACTGGAGTATCCGCTTGCTTTATCTCGTTCACAGGTCTACACTGCCAGTTAGAGGTAGAACGAACTGAAGTTAGTTCGAATCCGGGTGAACATGGAATGCTTCACAGTGAAACTGTCGTCTAGTATTAAGGTCTTCCTGCAAGACAATGCGTGCCTACACACTGCTGCCTGCATCAAGGAAAAACAGAACTTGCGTTAGAACAAGTTCGATCATCCACCCGCTTCACACCAGTAATTATTACGTCGTTCTTGCAATTGAAACAATGGCTTGGCGGATGACTGTTTAAAAGAAACTCAAGTTCACGCTTGTCAGTTGGTTCAGTTCCCAAGCAGCGGAAATCTAAGCAGCTTGAAGCTAAAGAAACATTACGAAAAGTGGTTAGAAGTAAACGGCGAATACAGGGAAAAGTAAAGTAAGGTTCAAAAAAACTGACACTGCAATTAAAGCTTCTTCTAACGATTTTGTTTTTTTAAATAACCGAATGGCTCCTACTTTCAGAATGCGCCCCGCTCTATCATGCCTATTCATTCCTCTAACGAACGACTTTAATCGTAGAGTATCGTATTGGGAACAAAATCTTCTGTTCCGTTACATTTTACTGGTTACCGTTGTACATCTTCTACAGATTGAATATGAGTAGTTCAAACCATACGGTACAATATTCTAGTATCTTACTTAAACTGTATACCACATCCAAAGTTTGTTCAAAACGTTATCACATGTACCCACTTCCTTCCAAACAGGGAATTTGCTGACTGCGACAGCGTAACGATAGATAAATTTTATTTTTTTGTCGTAACTGTGTTACTACAATTATGTCCACTAGGTTTCTCAAGGAACAGCTCTATCTTACCAGTGTACTATTTGCTATAATCCAGGCTCGTATAACTCTGAACCTCACTTCTCGAAAAGACATGAGGATCAAATTGTACTAGACCAGCATTTGTTATATCTAAGGAATGCATGATTTGTAAAAAAAGAGGTTCCAGTACTGTTGCCTTCCAGGAGGTGATTTTTTTTGGAAAGTAGACGTCTTAAAATATTAATTCAATGTTTTTCTGTCGTCAGAGGTACCGGCATGGAGTAGAAAATCAACCACTACATCTAAGCATATACGAGAGTCTTGCGGCCGATGAGAGGCGAGAATGCTGTCTTCTCTCCAGCAATTTAAGTTCTGTTTCGCCGAGTTAATGAAGTATTTGCGACAGTGCTACCATAGAGCGAGCTGCATAGTTCACTCGAACTGTTGTAAACTCGTTACCGTCATATTTCGAAAACAACTATGCTCGCTGATTTTTTTTTAAATTTTATATTTATTTTTTACCAGAATACCTTGCCTGGCCACCGAACACTCCAAAGATGCGTTTCGCACTGAGGTTGATGAGTAAAAGATTTGGAAAAAAGGCGATTTGTTCGCAGTTTTGCCAATATTTAATGCGTAATACCGGGTATAAAATAGCGGAGACCAAAAGTTACTAACTACTTGTACAAAAAAGAGACCTCAGTTACTAGAGTTGGAAGACGTGAAAGGGAAACAAGGGTTTGGAAGGGAGTGAGACAGGGTTGAAGCCTTTCCCCTATGTTATGCAATCGGTACAGCAAACAGTGAAGGAAACCAAGCAGGAAATTGGAAAGGGAAATAAAGTTCACAATGAAGAAATAAAAACTTTGAGGTTTGATGATAACATTGTTATTCTGTAAGAGACAACAAAGGACGAAATGGTTAATATCTTGAAAAGAGTATAATAGATGAACAACAACAAAAGCAAAATAAGGATAACGGAATGTAAGCGAATTAAATCAGGAAATGTTGAGGAGATTAAGTTGGGAAATGAGACACTAAAGTGGGAGATGAATTCTGTTATTCAGGCAACAAAATGACTGATTATCGCGGAAGTAGAGAGGATATAAAATGTATAATGGCTACAGCAAGAAGGCGTTTCGGAAAAAGACAAATTCGTTAGCATCTAATATAAATTAAAGGATTACGGAAAGTTTCCTGAGGGTATTTTCCTCGACTGTACCTTTGACGGAAGTGAAACATGAAACATAAGCAGTTGAGACAAGAAAAGAATAGAATATTTTAAAATGCAGTGCTGCATAAGATGCTGAAGATCAGGGGGGTAGGTACTGTGGAAGATTGTGTATAGTGGGCAGGCGAGGCATCGAGCAGAATTGAGGAGAAAAGAAATCTCTGGCACAACTCGATTAAAAGGAGGAACTGGTTGATAGGATAAATGCTTAGACATTAAGGAATCATGATATTGTTGAGGAAGGGAAGCGTGCGAGATAAAAATTGCAGAGGGAGACTAAGACATGAACAATGTAAGTAGGATAAAATACATAGACGTTTTCAGTAGCTATTCAGAACGAAGCGGCTTACCCAGATTAGATTAATGTGGAGAAATCCATCAAACATGTCTTCTGACTGAAGAGCAAAACGACGATAAGTACGGAGTTTAAACTCTCTGTCTCCTTCAAAAACGTCATAGGAAATCAGAAATTCATGTATTGTGTAGCATCTCCTTTTTCCTCACAATCGACTGAATATAATTACAAGAACATTGCGAGTATTTTAGATAGCAAGGTAATGAATGTTTTCAAACATGATAATACTGTAAGAGTAAGTAAATGTACGTAAAAGAGCCACCGCAGAGTGACATAACTGCCACGACATAAATGTTAGAATAACGACAGTAGTTTGTTTAGTAGGCTATATAGGAAGCTCTTATAACGCGTTTATTTTTCATTGATTTGTTTGCATTGTTAGCTTTGCTGCCTTGTTGTGCGAATTGTTGTATAGGTCACAGCTCTGATTGTTAGTAACAGCAGATGGTTACGTTGCTGATGCTATGATATTTGATAAAAAAAAAACAGAAGTCGTAGTTGAAAGGTAATCAGTGATTTATTAATAATAACACATTGATGTCATGGGATACCGATATGCAGATTTACCGATGGCGGTAGCATCCTGTACACAAGATACAAAAGGACAGTGCATAGCCGGAGGTGTTATTTGTACTCAAGTGATACATGTGTAAAAGTTTCCGACGTGATTGTGACCCCACGAAGGGAACTAAAAGACTTTGAAAGCGGAATGGTTGTTGCAGGTAGACGTATGAGACATTCTGTTTTGGAAATTTTTAGAGAATTCAATATTCCGAGATCCACAGTGTCAAGAGTGTGCCGAGAATACCGAATGTCAGGCATTGCCTTTCACCACGGACACCGCAGTAGTCGATGGCCTTCACTTAACGACAGAGAGCGGCGGCGTTTGCGTAGAGTTGTCAGTGTTAATAGACAAGCAACACTTCGTGAAAGAAGGCAGAAATCAATGTGAGACGAAACGATGAACGTATCTGTTATGACAGCGCGGCTAAATTTGGTGTTAGTGGACTCTAGCAGCAGACGACCTACGCGAGTGCCTTTGCATATAGCACAACATCGCCTGCAGCTCCTCTCCTGGGATCGTGACCATATATGTTGGATCCCAGATGGCTGTAAATCGTGGCCTGGTCAGGTGAATCCCCATTTCAGTTGGTAAGTGATGATGGTAGGGTTAGAGAGTAGCGGAGAACTGACGAAGCAGTGGAGCCAAGTTGTCTACAAAGTACTGTGCAAGCTGGTGCTGGCTCCATAATGCTGTGGTCGGAGTTTACAGGTAGTGGACTGGGTCCTAGTTGGAGATCATTTGCAGTCATTAATAGACTTCATGTTTCCAAACAACGATGGAATATTTATGAATGACAATGCGATATGGTAGAGCATTGTGGACAATTGGAGCGAATGGTCTGGCCACCCAGGTCGCCCGACATGAATCCCATCGAACATTTGTGGGACATAATTGAGAGGTTTGCTCGTGCACAAAATCCTGCACCGGCAACACTTCCGCAATTGTTGACGGCTATAAAAACAGAATGGCTCAGTGTTTCTGTAGAGGACTTCTAGCGACTTACTGAGTGTTTTCCACGTCGAGTTGCTGAAGTACGCCGTGCAGAAGGAGCTCCGACACGATATTGGGAGGTATCCCATGACTGTTCTCGCCTCAGTGTAATGTTGGCTGGACTTAACTATTTTTTCAAAGAAATTACGGGTGCGAAATTGGTTTTATTATTGTTTATCTGAAGACTTAAATCGCGTACTGATCAGGGATAATATTTAGGCCGATGATATATCAAAGTCTGTGTTATTAATGTGGTCCTCTTAAAGAAACTCTATTCTCTGGTTCTATGGAGATAACGATACATTTTCTATGTGTAATAGTTATCAGAATCTAGAATATCTTGGTTCAGTACTACCCAACTATTTTAGCATTACAATAACGTATTTTTTACCAGATATAGCAATACGAATAGCTAAGCAGTTTATGCTTTTCCTCCTCGCAGACTGAAATACGAAAAAAGTGCCAAATACTTTAAATCGGATCACACCCAAGTGATGTTTCGTGTTGTATTAAGTGCAGCATGGGAGGTGAACTGCCCTGAGATAGGGATAGTGGTTATCGCTGTAACAACCAGTTTTCGATTATTTCGTTTTTTTTTCCACATCAGATTAACCTCACTACTAAAATCGCACAGAACAACTGGTTTCTGAAATAGTCGATTTTCGGTTTCTTATTCTTATCGTTTCCTGTAATTAACGTAGAGATCGAATAAAGATTGAAATATTTTGACGCTTTCAATTTCAAGATACGTACAATCAAAATATCAACTTAAACAAGCAAATAAAAGAAATCATAGTCCGTCCACTGTTCGCTGCTCCTCTCGGAAATTGATAACTGATTGAATACTACGAAAAATCAGGAGTAAGCTTCTACTGATTCTAATTTTTTGAAACTCTTCTCAAAAATTTAGTAATCGGGAATCATACGACTGTTTACACATTACGAATAGTTAGTGGCAAATGTTGAGAACTGAGACTGAAGAACTCTCTTTCTCGTTTTAATTTGTGCGTTTTCCAGGGATACAAGCAGATAAAGGCTTGTTATATTACGAATGGATTGTTATTAAGTTTTTAAATTATTACTGTTACCATAATTATCTTTCTCATTTAGTACTTCATAGAAATGGCAAACAAATAATTAATCTTTTAAAGCAAATGAAGCCATGTACCTCATTGCTACGTCACTTCGTGAAAATATTTGCAGACTAGGGTTGGTGCCATATTACAATACAACTGATGTCCGACGACGAAGTCGTGCAGGAAAGCGCAGTGGTTAGCTCACTGGATTCGCATTCGGGAGCACAACGTTTTAAATCTACGATCGGTCATCGTAATTTAGGTTTTCCGTGATTCCACTAAACCGCTTTAAATAGCGGAATGGTTCCTTCGAAAACGCACGGCCAATTTCCTTCTCTATTCTTCCGTAAGCCGAGCTTGGGACCGGTGGTTGTGGCCGAGCGGGTCTAGGCGCTTCAGTCCGCAACCGCGCTGTTCCTACGGTCGCAGGTTCGAATCCTGCCTCGCGCATGGACGTGTGTGATGTCCTTAGGTTGGTTAGGTTTAGGTAGTTCTACGTCTAGGGGACTGATGACCCCAGATGTTAAGTCCCATAGTGCTCAGAGTCATTTTTCGGTCTTGTGCTCCGTCTCTCAAGACTTCGTTGTCGATGAGACGTTAAACACTTATCCCCTCATCCGGCGACAACAATAAGGTACTACGAGGGTCACTCCAAAAGAAATGCACACTATTTTTGTAAAAATACAGTTTTTATTCTGCATGTGTGAAAGTTTTACAGTGTGTAGATACATCCTTCCCGCTTGTTTTCAATCTTAGTTCAACCTATTCCAGTGAGTGGCGCCGTCACACCATGTCTTCAAGATGGCTGCTACACTTGACGTTCGTCAGAAGCAACGTGCTGTCATAGAATTCCTGTGCTGTGAAAACGAGACAGTGGCATGAGGTTGAAAAAGGTGTATGGAGATGCTGCTGTCGATCGCAGTACAGTTAGTCTGTGGGCAATTAGGTTACCTGATGAAAGCGGGCATGGCAATATTGAGGATTGTCCTAGCAGCGGCAGGCTTCGTACTGCACACACTCCTCACAATGTGCAGAGAGTTACCGAATTAGTGACTGCTGACAGACACATCACAGTGAACGTATTGTCACGCTACGCTGGGATAGGGGAAGGAAGTGTTTGCATAATACTGAAAGTGTCTGGGTAAATAAAGGTTTGCGCCAGGTGGGTTCCCAGGATGTTGACAGTGGCTCACAAAGAAACAAGAAAAACGGTATGCAGCGAACTTTTGGAACAGTACGAGAATGGTGGAGATGAATTTCTTGGAAGAATTGTGACAGGTGATGAAACATGGCTCCATCATGTTTCACCAGAGACGAAGAGGCAATCAAGGGAGTGGCATCATGTAAATTCACCAAGAAAAAAAAAATTCAATGCCACACCTTCTGCTGGAAAAGTTATGGCTACGGTGTTTTTCGGTTCCGAAGGACTCTTGCTTGTGGACACCATGCCAAGTGGAACCACCATAAATTCTGATGCATATGTGACGACGGCGAAGAAACTTCAAGCTCGACTGAGTCGTGTTCGACCACATCGGAAAAAGCAGGATGTTTTGCTGTTGCACGACAATGCACGGCCACATGTCAATCAAAAACAAAAAACCATGGAAGCGATCACAAAACTCGGATGGACAACACTGAAACACCCGCCTTACAGTCCTGACCTGGTTCCATGTGACTATCATCTCTTTGGGAAACTGAAAGACTCTCTTCGTGGAACAAGGTTTCAAGATGATGACTCCCTTGTGCACGCTGCCAAACAGTGGCTCCAACAGGTTGGTCCAAAATTTTACCGTGCGGGTATGCAGGCGCTGGTTCCAAGATGGCGTAAGGCTGTTGAGAGGGATGGAAATTATGTGGAGAAATAAAAATATTGGTCCTAAAGGTTGCATCTACACACTGTAAAACTTTCAGTCATGTAGAATAAAAGATGGATTTTTAAAAAAAATAGTGTGAATTTCTTTTGGAGTGACCCTCGTACCATAGAGGCTTACTGAAAAACGAAAAAACTTTAACACTGCTGCTCTCGCAAACTGATATTTTGGTGTTTTTACTTGGTTATTAGTAAAAAATAAAAAAAACGCCTGTTATAACAGAGTTCCAACAAACACCGAAAAATACCAGTTAATGAAAACTAAAATATCGGTATCGGCTTTAGACAGTAGGTTTCTCCCATCCCTATCCTGAGAGGAGGACACTGTGGCTTCTGCAACAACTTGAGTGCAACTTCGCCCGGTTAGTGACGAGTCTCGCGGGGTAGCGCTGAAGATTAGGATCGCTACAGAGTCCGCTCGCGCTCTGTAGTGGGGAAGTGGCTCGTGGCGCGTGGGCCGCCAAACGCTCCCGCCCCCGCTTGTATATCTTTCGGCGGCGGCGTAGCGTTTCACAGCGGCCCAAGCCGCCGCCGCCGCTGCTGCCGGCCTACTCCCCTCGCCAACAAACGCGTTTAATTTCCCCGCCGCTGGGGTTGAAGACATATTTGTGGAACAGTAAAAAACAAGAGGGTGGCTCAAAAACTCAAAAAAGGAAATAGTGGAGAACAAACGTTCATCGGAGACAGAGATGAAGGTGGAGGTAATGGCACCGTAGGAGGAGACAGAGAGAGAGAGAGAGAGAGAGAGAGAGAGAGAGAGAGAGAGAGGGAGGGTCGAGGGGTGAAGGGGTGAGGGAGCACACATGTGTTATCCTAAGGGAATCCTTAGCCCTCGTTGAAATGCCCTATACGACTACTAATCTATTAGTCTCTTTGACGCAGTAAATGAGGAACGAGAAATCTAAACAAGAGCGATCTGTTTTTATAATTCGATACTGGGACGTGTGTCTGTGAGGAGTATAGCCACGCAGGATTAGTCGAGCGGTCTAGGGCGCTGCAGTCATGGACCAGCGGCTGGTCCCGGCGGAGGTTCGAGTCCTCCCTCGGGCATGGGTGTGTGTGTTTGTCCTCAGGATAATTTAGGTTAAGTAGTGTGTAAGCTTAGGGACGGTCCCATAAGATTTCACACACATTTGAACATTTTTTTGAGGAGTATAGGAGAAGGTTGCTATCGATCGGGTGGGCCTGTGGGCCTGGCTCGATTTCTCTGTGGATAGTGACAATAGGCGCATAGTAGCGATCATTAAGTGTAAACAGACTTGGCAAAGATTTGCCATCTTAGTGGTGTGTTGTTCCACGAAGACACAAGGAAAAAGTGCAGAAACGTAGAATTATACACTAGTTTTTTCTAATTGACTAGTATTAGTGAGTGAAACGTCGGAATGATATGGTTAAAAATGTTCAAATTTGTGTGAAATCTTATGGGACTTAACTGCCAAGGTCACTAGTCCCTAAGCTTACACACTACGTAACCTAAATTATCCTAAGGACAAACACACACACACCCATGCCCGAGGGAGGACTAGAACCTCAGCCGGGACCAGCCGCACAGTGCATGACTGCATCGCCTTAGACCGCTCGGCTAATCCCGCGCGGCGGAATGATACGGTAATAGTGGTTAAATGTCTGAAGCCATCATTGGGGAGTACGAACAATTCACGCCATTTTGCAATATTCACAATGTGAAGTTATGTGCTTTGGACGGCGACTAGTTGTTGTTAAGCGACGTAGTGCGAGATGACTTGAACACGCCATCTCGAATTCGGTCTAATCCCGGACCTAAGGAGGCCACTGTGAACCAAATTTAAGTAATGATTCTCATTATATGCTTCCTAATAGCTTGTGGTTTGACAATCAGTCAAATGGCTTTTTTTTACCGTCTAAGGAGACGTTTCTACATTTACTAACCTAGGTTTCGAATACATGCTATTCATTTTAAGGTGCCAATAAAAAAAACTCCTAAAATGTAAGAAATATGAAATGAAGAGGCTGAAAAATCAGCCAACCAGTTGCAAATAAAGGTTCATTAGCCCTTGACATAGGTTTTGATATTTGTAAAAATATCTTCTTCAGAAGTAGTGGGATTTATGAAGAAGATATTTTTACAAATATTGAAATCTAGGTCAAGTCCTAATAAAACTTTATTTGCAACTTGTTGGCTAATTTTTCAGCCTCTTAAGATTTACACAGTTGCTGTTTCGCAACCGCGTTTAAGCTTTTGAAATGTGAAATGTATTGGCACTTGTTTAGACGTGTGTAGCATTTTTGGCTATTACAGTATAGCCGATTCACGGAAACTGCCTGGCCCAATGAAGGAAACCAGTTTCCTTGATTGGGCAGATGATACATGTTTCTTATTTTTAAAATATTTAATTAACAGCGAATATTTATGACTTCTGTGCCCACTACAGTGGATTCCAAAAGATACACTAAAAATAAAATATCGGAGGATTTTATTACACATTTTCTTGAGATGGCTCATCGATAACGACCCTCTCCGGCTTGTGAGGAGTGTGTCATCTTTCCTGCTTTTATAGCAACTTTTTACATTCCATAATTTCCGGAAATGCTCCCTTCCGAAAGACCACCCCAGCCCTCTACAAACTGAAATGAAGCTCCCTTTCTAATGTCACCAGCCTCGAAGAATTATTGAACCATAACAAAAGAACATTTGCTTCGTATCTGTTCTTTGGTCCCCAGAGGGCCCTCTGTACATCTGCAACTACATCTACATTTGTACTCTGCCGGACACCTTACAGTGTGTGGCAGAGGGTGCTTTACGCATCACTGTCACTTCCCCAATTTCCTGTTCCAGTCGCGAATGGTTCGCGGGAAGAACGATTGCTGGTAAGTACCCTAGTGAGCTCGAATCTCTCTAAAGTTATCTTCATTGTCTCTTCGAGAGATGTACGTAGAGTGAAGAAATATACTGGTAGACTCTTCTGCGAATGTACCCTCTTGGTACTAAGGAATAGTTAAGCACACAGTGATGCAGAACGCCTCTCTTGCAGTGCCTGCCAATGGAGTTGGCAGAGCATCTCTGTGCGCTTTCGCACTTACTACATGAAGCTGTAAAGAAACGCGCTGCTCTTTTTTGTATCTACTCTGTTTCCTCTGTCCTACCTGACGCGGATCCGAGACTGACAAGCAGTATTTAAGTACTGGTCAAACGAGGGGTTTTGGAGGTACCTTCTTAGTGGACGGATTCAATGAATTTGCCTCGTATCTGCTTTACCTGCGATTGGTTTAATGTGGCCGTTCCACTGTAAATAGCTGCGTATGCATTTTATGGATGTGACTGCTTCCAGTGAATGTTTTTCAATCGTGTGATCATAAAATAATGGCCTTTTCTGCCTATTTATGTTTCATTCTTGTATGAAGGTGGGGCTCTGTGGCAAGAGCCAGATTCTATTGAAGAGCTGTATATTGCCCATTGACACATGATTTTCTCTTACGCCGAGGGGACCTAACACTGTTTCAAAGTTGCGAAACACGAGTGTCAATACAGTATATTCTTAGGCCAACTGAGAGCGTCTCATTTGACGACCTGAGGGCAGATTGTGTTTTCCACAGGACCTGCTCTCTATTTTAAATGACAATGAGGTGAGTGTCGTGCATGTGTTAAGGTAGTGTGTATACTGTCAGGGCTCTTTCTCAGAATACTGGGTCTGAGACTTTAGGGCGTTGCAAGGGGTTGCCTCACCCATTAGTTTTAAGCACTCATCCATTAAATGTATCTGTCCTGGCGTTTCGAAACTGATTTTACGTACAGTTATTCTGCTGTATTTTTATCTAGGTTTCATGGATTCTTAAGGTTGAATAACAAGTACACTATTCTTGTTCAAGTAGAACAAAAACAGTGTGCGTATTATTCAGCCTTAAATATGGAATTGTTCAACCAGGAACTAACGGAAGAATCCATGCCGCGCAGGATTAGCCGAGCGGTTTAAGGCGCTGCAGTCATGGACTGTGCGCCTGGTCCCGGCGGAGGTTAGAGTCCTCCCTCGGGCATGGGTGTTAGATTAAGTAGTGTGTACTCTTAGGGACTGATGACCTCAGCAGTTAAGTCCCATAAGATTTTGAAGAACTCATAAATAAAATTTCATAGATTCTTTTTTATGACTCTCCGGTTTCATTGTTGTATTTTAAGTTCTTGTTTGTTGTGCTGTATGTGTTAAAACAGCATGATTTGAGAATTTGTTGTTTTAATATATTTTAATCACTCCTTTTCTATTTATTTCATGCAAGTACGCGGTATATCGCCATAAAACACTGTAAATCGGTAGTACTAGGTTTCGATCTCCTGTCATAACCAAAATTATTTCTACCACTTAAAGCATCTTTCAGCGCCGGTAGTGGTTAGTTAACGGGGAAAACGCCAATGAGCACCATCGTTCGGCATCCGTACACGTTCTGCTATAAGTAACTGAGCTAACGGGTCGGAGCAACGTATTCCACTAGAATCATGCTGATTGAAACACCGCTGTTTCAGAATAGCTGTTATTTTCAGTACATGCCGCCCGCGCTAGAAGTTACGTGAGTGATTTTTATCCTAGCGCGTAAGCCACATCAGCACCGTAACTACGGTGGCAGCTTCACCTAAAGACTACAAACAACAGATCTGCTTTCGACCAATCAGTTGCAAGGAGGCGGTGTTAAGTAGTGGACGTTCGGCCGTAGTGCGTCAACGTTGTAACACAAATCGCGGTGGAGCAACGAACTGAACATCTCTAAATCATGAGTCCAAGGCATTCTCAGGAATGTTTTGAAGCAGAGAAAAGTATTTGCAAAATTTGTCTCGTACACCTTGACTCCCGAAAAACGAACAGCGGCACGTGGGCGTCTCCTGTGGCTTGACTGGAATGAAAAGAGCGGGCAATTCTTTTCTGGAAAAAGTCAACACGACTGAAGAGACTTGGTGTCATTAATTCGAACCAACCATAAAACGACGAAGTGCAGAATGGCTCTCTGATGGTTCGCCAAGACCGAAGAAGGCAGTAATGAGACACGAGAGTTAAACAACCCCCCAATGAAGTAGTCTACTTTTCTGACAATTTCATGTGGCTCTATGAACTTCCTATGCGCTGTACTCAAGTGGGGCGGCGTGGGGGGAGACATTGTACAACATCTGAAGCACGGAAAACCACCATACTAAATTTTGTTATCATTTATTAATCCATTCGCGGAAATTTTTGGACCGACGGGTTACAGACTATCATTATTTTGGCTCATACTTCTTTTGGCACCGGTGATATGTTTTTTTACAGAGCAATATCTACAGATTCCTCCTAAAATAGTGATCAATGTCTTTTCGTGGGCTTTTCAACAAACATAATTATGACGAAAGTTTTGTTCTACAAAGCTAATGATGTTATATTTTGCTGTTATATTGCATTTCTCAGTAGGCTATGAAAAAAATAATTAATGCAACTGTTCTGTAGGTCCGGAAATAAATCTCTGAGCAAAAATGCGTTAAACTGAATCGTTTCTGTCGTTCTTGTCGCCAATGACATGACAGTGCCTGTGTGTGATTACTAAGAAAAAATGACATTATTGGATGGTAATTAATAAGCTAATGACTTTTAGGTGTAAATGATTAAGAAAGATCGCGTGACACTGTAATGTCATGATAATTTAAATTATTTGCTAGGGACGTGGGTACATGAATTTCGTCGACCTCAACACAAGCTTTATCCACACTGACAGATGTACTACTTTACTTCATTCAGCTACTCTGAGAAGCAAAATACAATTGATCAAGTATCCCTTTCTCCTCACGGCGTGCATATTCCATGAGAGACAATTATTATTCAGGATTGTGTATAACAACCTACTCAAGAATAAAATAAATATCCTAATTTTAAACGAATGTTAACTCCATTTTTTTTCAGGTGTGGAACAGCTTATATAGCTGAATTTGTCTTATTAGAATCTACTGTTCTGGCAGTGAAAGTCAGTTTTTATTGGGAAACGAAAGTTGATGTTCGTATTTCGGAGAATAAGCTGGTCATTATTTTATTACTTCTTATGTGAAAATACGTCTAGATGAAAATAAGTGGCCAATAATATCATTGACGAGCCAAACTATATTTCCGATAAAAGAATTAATTCAGAGTATTTCAGGACGTGGTTAATGATTGCAGCTGCTTTTACTCAACAAGATACTAAAACATCCGCCTTTTGAACATAGTTTTTTTTATGCGACACTTCTTCAGAAGCATTCTAAAGTGGAATAGAGCCTCTAAATGATGTAGTGACATGTTTTGCAAAAATAACCGTTTGTGTGATACCGTGGATTGTCGATTTTTTACGAAGTGGTTCATTGCAAACATTGGCAAATCTTTTTTGGCTTATTTATGCTCAGATATCCCGGCAGATATAAAGGCTACGGCGTAAAACTGCCTAAGATTCGACTTTACATATTAAAATTTTGCTGAAAATCTTATTTCGTTGTCTTGGATCTATTAAAATTTGTTAGAGTGCACGTTAAAATACCAGCTTGTGTGAGTACTATAATAATCATATACTTATCCTCATACTTTCTGCCTTCAGTTGTAATTGTTGGTGTAACAATTTCACTAACCAAATCTTATATTTAGAAAATGACATAATATTTATAGCAAATGAAAAAATGCAGGCGAATAGAACTTGAAGTGACAGAGCTGAGGTTATTGCGTTAAGTTTTTAAACTGCATTTCCCTTACATTTTAATTTTTGTTGACAAATTAAGAGTAATTTTTTCACGTCTATGAATCGCTTTCAATTAAGTGTTCCCCTCTTCTTCCATGTATCCAATATATTCTGAACGGATTTTTTTGTACCTGCCGCAAAACAGACCAAGCAGCAGCTAAACGTTTATTTCTAAAATATGATTAACTTGATAAACAACAATAAAGTCTAATGGAGTGTGTTTAGTTCTGCCAGTTTTTAGTTGGAGAAAGTAATTTAGCCAGTGACTTCACTAGGATGTAGACGTTGTGTATAATAGTGTAAAAAGTAAATTATTAATACAAGTTTCTACCGGAATCCACAGAACAACAACACAAACGTACGGGAATTATTGTGATGAAAATATTTTCAATGAATGTGTAATGTTTTGTCACAGTAAATAAAATACAACGGATGGCCTAGATAGAAACAGAAACTAACAATGCCCAAAAGCAAAAAATATGTATTGTTGTATCTTGCTGTATCAGTAAGTCAATATCTGTTTCATTCGGTGGAAATACCGGTATTATTGTTGTAACTGTTGATGATGAAGATGTCCCGCAGTCGTTGGGGCTAACAACCGATAGCCACCGCAAATGTTTCCTGCATAAACATTTGGTGACATTCTCTATGAATATGCAGTCATTTTAATAATTGTAGGAATTAGAACATTTATGAGATGAAGAAGAAAAACATGAGTAGCAAAGTAAGGATACACTGGACAACATCAGAACTGGATGTCTGGCTACACTTCGAGATCTGTTATTACATTTATTATTTTATTTTATCCAGCAGACGAAGTGATCGACTATAGTATACTTTGGCTCCTAATACCTACACCGCAGTAATTTGGAAAGCATTTTTGAAGAAATGCATGGTAGCCTGGATTTCATAACTGGGTTTAGATATTGCTTAAAGGAACAATTTAACTCCTCACTTTCCGCAAGAAAACTACAACACCCTGTTCCCCAATGTATTTTTTTTTACAGTATACAACTTATTATCCTGTAAACGAGGAGCACCAGATGACGAAGTTTATGTGTCTGTTATTTCTTGCCGGCCGAAGTGGCCGTACGGTTAAAGGCGCTGCAGTCTGGAACCGCAAGACCGCTACGGTCGCAGGTTCGAATCCTGCCTCGGGCGTGGATGTTTGTGATGTCCTTAGGTTAGTTAGGTTTAACTAGTTCTAAGTTCTAGGGGACTAATGACCTCAGCAGTTGAGTCCCATAGTGCTCAGAGCCATTTGAATTTTTTTGTTATTTCTTGTCCTTTCCCCACAATCGTTTATTAGCACCATTCCTGAAAACAGCTATAGGTAAATTATAGTATATACTAATTGAGGAGAACTTTTTTTTCCTATGAAGTGAAATGATGCGGTATTTCAGCGAATTTCGTCCTTTATTCTACGTTAAGCACTGTCGACATCAGCTCGTAATTCGTTGAATAAATGGAGACGTAAAAGTTAAGGAATTCAGTAGCTGATTAAGACAGTTTAAGGCTCGCAATTTGCTGCTGAATATCCACAAGTATTCCCGCAGCCTTTGCGAGCAGACACTGAGCACGAAGAAAATTCGGTTCCAGCGCAGAACTTTGAAATAAACTAAATCTGATTTAAAAAACACTGTGTGTTACGGCCTAGAGACTCGCGGTGTTATTGGTAAGAGGAAAAATGTTTAGGAACGCCTTAATGTGGAGAAACGATACCGGATAAACTGTTTATGTAGCCGCTCCCTCCGTTTCACCTCCACATTTCTTTACCAGATTTCTTGCAGCGTGCTTAAGCGCATCCCAGATACACACTAAGCTGTGGGACGAAATTTTCAGTCAATGTGTACCGATTATTGAACCCTATTTCTACAATTTGTGGACTTCAACAATTCACTTTAAATCACAATTACTCGCGACTGAAAAAATATCCAAGACAAACAGTTTAGACAATTTGGTTTCACCTGCGAAAAACAAATCCGCTATAATAACTGAAAATAATTTTTCACCAAGTATTTAAGTAATTTTGCGCTTTTCACTGCAATAACAAGAGATTAACGATGCAAGTACGAATGCTCTGTAACAAGCGGAGCTTTTATTTTTGACTTCTCGTGTTATACCACTATACAACGTTTTGTAGGGTTCGTCCGTCTTCAAGATTGTATGAAATGCCTTTTGACATGTGTTGTAAATACCCAATGTGGCAAATAATCATTTTACGCACGAATATTATGTGCACTGTAAACTGTTTGTAGCAATTTAATATATCCACTTTTTATTGAGAAAAGTAAGAATAGCTGAAAAACTTCTATATTTTTTCTCAAGAAATGACGGGAACTACGAAACAGAAGTGAAAAAAAAACCCTCGACAAATTTTTAGAAATAATAACGCAATACTTCACCAACAAGACAAAAATATTTTTATTTGTGTAACATTTCGGTTCTCCCACTAAAGCTGACACTAATATATTCCGTCACATAGACCTATGAGACAGGAAGTTAATAGATAACAATACATTTTGATTTCTTGGCGGAACATTTCTGACAACAATCAATAATTTACAGCAATCGCAGAAGTAAATTTTGTTAGCCAACGAAACATGTACTGGTGCCTAATTTCCGCCGAAATGCGAACAGTCTTTTTTCCTAAAATTGAACACGATAGGGACAATCAGTCTAGAAAGTAAAAGTAAAAGTTGTGACAGTTATTCTTGAAATTTTTTCTCATGATGAGGTCTTCGAAAATAAATGTAATATGGCTCTGTAAGGAAAGGTTGTTTCATGTCACCTCAATCGAAATATGCTTCTAATAATTCACAGAGCACAGACATGATTCCGAAATACTACTGACTTGACGAGGACAGCTGTTTGTCTTTATCTAAAAACTTAAATCACGTTTGGGGAATGATAACGGATGCAGCTACGAAAGTTAATATTTTGGCCTAACTCGGCGACGCTAGAAAAGTGCAAACAGACGCAATCCGCTACAAACTGCTACATTATGATATTTAATCTATGTGCCATGCATATTGTTTAGAATGAGTAATTTTTTTCCTTCTTTTTCCATCACGGTTTTTAAAACAAGCATATAAATGTAGTAAGAATATCTTAATGGATCACAGTGCTCCGAGACAAAAAGATTGGTGGATTCAGCCACTATTAACAAAATGTATATTCTACTGCAGTCGATGTCAGATGCCTCATTGCTAAATCCTTAGTACTAATAAAATTAAGAAACGATTGTATTTGTCACGGACAATGTTTAACTCGCACTTTGTTACATGAAATATCTGATATGAGAAATAAGATTTGCACGTATGATCTCTGTTCTGTATGGAAAACCGTGAATGATGAATTTTGATGGTTTTTGTTGTAAGAATCGGCAGACGTTTCTACCTTTTTTACTTTGTGGTTCGTCTGTATTGTAGGAAAAAGCGCTATACATGAAAAATCTGATGTCGATGTTATGCAAGGGCTGCCGAAAAACGTACATATGTTTTAAAGATGTAAACGAAATGTAAAGATTTCACAATTAAGTCAGGAATAGCCTATACACTGTCACTTTTTCCTTAATACAAGCTGTGAAGTATGTAAGGAATAGGGGAGTCATATGGTTTCCCGTAGTTAGACAAGTTATTAATATCAGGAGGAGAGTATCCTATAGTTCGTGAGACTGTTTTTGCAACGGAATACTATATGTAATCAGAGGTGTTTTATCTACATTTTGCAGCTGTGATCATTAGATCTTGTATCAAAGTAATGTGGTGGTTGATGGTATTACGAGATAATGTGTTATTTTTCAATATTATTAAGAAGTGAGCTAATGGAAATTAGAAACAGAATTCTTGGCAGCTACGATGGTTTGATATTCAACCGTATTAAGTCGTCGTTTGTGTACAGTATTTCGGTAATGGGACTTATCGACAATTTCAGCTGTAACTTGAAGACGAGAACAAGTGTTCCTAGTAAAACAGCAAGGACAATGATTAGATTAGTATGGCTTAAAGCTGTGAGAGGAATATATTCTGCAGATTCGGCGTTATGTACCTCGGTCGCAGATAGGTACATACCAAATCTATCTTCGCATAAGAACGAACACAAATAGTTCAGAAAAGCATGAATGTAAACACAGAGAAAACATTCCCTTACATAAACGTTTCTGAAGGATTACAATACATGGAAAGCGTACCGTGAATAGCACTGGTTCGTAGGTGCTATGTTACAAAATAGCTTCGTTGCCAAAATATAGTGAATAACCACCCTGACTTAACACTTACGACCCACATATACCACGAGTTAGAAAATTTTCGGCGACGTCAGCACAAATATATCTTTAAATTCCAGATGGTGCCAACAAGGCTACTTGCAGAAACGATATGGGTGACCATCAAGTTTACGAGGTTAAAAACTCGCAAAACATATTGTCATACATATTTAGTACGCAAAGTGTTACATCACAGATACGGACATGACATTTCTAATTCGTAAAATTTACTCGTGACGCTCATAAGAACTTGTCAAGAGCCTGAAACTTCTACGTATACCTCCGCGTTATCTTACAAAATACAAAATATGTTAAAAAAGTCTTTTGCAGAAACCGTTCTTATCGATTGATTTACGCACGGAGGGATCTACGAATCGCTTTGGCTCGTCGGGACTATGCTATAGAACAGATTCATCGTTTATTCCATGAGGAATATAGGTTATTTCAGTTTTTTAGCATTTCAAATATTTACAAATGTGTCTTCATGGTCTACGATGGATACACAAAAAATATTGATACACCGCTTCGGTCATTTTTATACACTTTTTTATTTACATTTTTATACCAGTAAGCGTTTCTAAAACCATGACATCATCATGCGGTGGATTAAGACACTTTTATGATGTTGAATTTTCTTATGACGATGGTACCTGCCAAATAGACAGGCAAATTCGATAATGTAAAGGTATCTTTATCGACTTCATGTTGATGGCGTGACCATCGAAACGCATATTGCTGATAAAAGCAAAAATTACAGTGACTGAAGCAGTGTACGAACAAATTTTTTGGTGTTATGATTACCTGGCATTATCAGCTATATTGGACGCGTCTCAGAATCTAAACACGGTTTATCTTCTTGTTACAGAAGTTTATTTACCCAGATCCCACAAAAATACACAATGATTAGTAGATTCAGCGAAATTAAATCGCCATCTTCAGATCATTCGTACAGAAAATTTTTTATAGGGGCGGTCCATTTCGTCGACTGTTCACATTAATTGGACATAACTTACAGAGACAACATTCAATAATACCGTCCCTCGTCATACAATAAAATAACAGCTGTGCACAATGGTTACCACTAGAATACATAACACAAGTATAAAATATTTACACACTGTGTGCTTGTTGACATATGACAGGAAAAACTTTTTCTATGCAAGTGGTCTGAAGACGGCTATTTAATTTCGCTGAAGCTAGTAACCATTGTGTATTTTTGTGCGACCTTCTGTAATAAGAAGAACAACCGTGATTAATTATTTTTTAAAGTAAACGTGGTAGCGTCACCAGAAGGATTTTGATGACATTCACACTTGTCACTGGAAGGGCAACGCATTTCCTCCGTGCCATTTGTTACTGAGAAACTGAAAAGTGACGTGCACGTGTGTTAGGTAATGGAAGGCAAGATGATCCGTCGTGCTCACCTGATACGGCCTCCCCGTTGAGCTCCTCGAAGGTCTTGCTCGTCATCTGGAAGAGCGCGTCCAGCGGCGACGTGTTGCTGCCCTGGGCGCCGCCCTTGCCGTGGTGCTGGCCCGCCGCCCCTTTGCCGCATCGCGCCGGGTGCCTGCCGCCGCCCCCGGAGCTCTGCGCCGCCCCCGGGTGTCTGGCCGCCGCCGCCGCCGCCCCCGACGCCGGGCTGGCGGCGAGGTCCGGGCTGGTGCAGCAGTCGCTGCTGGAGCGGCCGCTGCTGCACGTGGTCTCGCTGGCGTAGCAGAAGTCCGCCGACTTGGGACGGTGGTGGTGGGCGGCAGCGCTGGCTCGGTACCTGTCCACCGGCACGACGCCGCCCCCGGCCGCCGCCGCCGCTGCCGCCGCCGCCGCCACGGCCGCCGCCGCCGCCGCGGGGCCCAAGTCCCAAGGGCGCACGATGCGGGCGGTAGAGGCGGGCGTCGGGTCGCCCGGACGCGGCGCCGCCGACGTCGGGGGCGGCTGTTGCTGCTGCTGCTGGCCGTTGGTACGCGGGCAGTGGTTCAAGATGTCGAGGATGAAGAAGGACTTTACGCCTCCTCCGGAGGCTCGCGGCGGCGTCGCCGAGGCCGTCCGCTCGACTCCGCTCGGCAGCGGAGGCGGCGTCGGCCTGGCGGGCCTCTCCGCCGTCGCCTTGTCGATGTTCATCATCTTGAGCCTCTTGAGCGGCTTGAAGTAGTCGTCCTCCTCCTCGTCGCGCCGGACGACGTCGTCGTCCTCGTCATCGTCGTCGGAGGCGGCGTCGCAGGTGGCGGTGCGGCAGGTGGAGGAGCCGGGCGACGAGACGGGGCTGCGCTGGCGCTGCTGCTGGCGGCGGACGGCCGCCGGCGAGGGCGACGGGCAGCCCACGCTGATGTCGTCGTCGTCTTCGTCGGCGTCCGTGTCGTCGTCGCGGAGGCGCCGTCCCGGAGGCGGCTGCGGCGACGCCTCCAGCGGGCTGCCCGGCGCCGAGTCGGAGGCGGCCAGCGGGCTGCTGCACATCTGGGGCAGACTGCGCACCCTCAGGAAGCCCACTGCGTCCATCGGATCACGTCTCCGCGTCTCCTCACCGCCTGCTCATTGGTGGACGTCTGTGCTGCTGTAGGTAGGATGTCTGCTCAAACGCGCAACACCTAGCAGGTTATACTGACATCCATTCGTGTATCACTGCTCTACAGGTCTGTTGAAACTGCAATATCAACTACTTCAAGTAGTCCTCTCGGTGTAAAATGATACTGTCACTAGTATCACTCCCAGGCCACTTCAGAATTATTATTTGGTCCCAATTGGTTGCTCAGTTTCCAGCGTCAAAGCAAGTCCATCGAAAGTACACCAGTCTACTAACGATTAGAGGCTGACCAATCCCAGAAGTTCAGTTCAAATATTGTTTACTCAGTACAGCTTAGTGACAACAGAAGCATCTTCACAAATACACCATCACTCTGAAACATTCAGTTTTATCATTCCAACCAAACACTATGTGACCATGAATTTCACATCCCCTAGGTGCAAACAACATACAGTCACCAATTTCGCTTCCCAGGACACCTCAAAAGTATTGAGAAGTCACTTTCAGAATTCTTTTTCCCACTCCAGTAAGGAAAATACGCTCATTCTCAACCTCAGTAGTGTACAGTGTATTTCGCTGGTAGGCCTGCCTAAAATTCTTGTCCACTATCGGTATATCCACTATAAATGCACTTCTACCAACACACTTCACATGTTGCAATTGATGTCTTCGTGATGCATATGGATCGAGTCATCCCAAATGTCCATATCTCAGCACTGTTCAAGTGTCACACGGCAGAATATATCTTTTTTTCCACAGTCCTTTGCCAGTCACTTTTCTGCGGAACAGAAGGAAGCGTTACAATTTGCTTCGAAATATCAGTGTAGTTTGACAAGCACAGTCGTAGCCCAATATCTTCAAACTGGCGCAGAGTGAAGAGCTGGAAGGCGGTCCCCAGTTGACGCTGAAGAGGGCTGGCCAGGGCAGACGTCTGCGACGACCGCCGACCGCGGGGCGATTGGTTGACTCCTCCGGGGCGAGCGACTACGGGCCGCGGCAAATGAAGGGGAGAAGTATTGCAATTGCAGGCGCAGATTTATTAGGCGAGCTCCTCCTCGCGTGCTTCCTTTTGTTGCCGCCGTCCTTCTCTTCTCTCCTCCGCGCCGTCTCGTTCCGCCGGCGGGGTGCGCTGGAGGAGGCGGGAGGCAGCAGCCGGCCGCTCGCTTCTCGCCGGCGCGTCTGTGCCTGCGGCGGCGCGGCTCACTTCAAAGCTGCTGGCTGCCACGGCCGGTTTATCGGCCCCGATAAATTAGGATCTGGCTCGGGAGCCACGCGGTCACGGCGAGTCTTCGTATTGGTGAGCCGCTTACAGATTGCCTCTTGACAGCCGCGAGGCCGCGTGGAGGGGGTACGGGGGTGGGAGGGAGGGAGGAGGGTGGGGAAGGGGGAGGATGGCGGGGGGGGGGGGGGGGCTGGATGTGTCGCACACGACGGCACTGTTTACCTCTGTCTCACTGAGCAAGTGTCAACAGGAGCGGTCCCCGTATTCCACGCAGGTAGGTGCGCTGGCATGTTGAGCTGTGAAACGCTTCATCGAGCTACGCGCTGTTCTGGTAGACACTCCACTAATTAGATACTGCTCCTACAGTGCAGTCTAGCGATCGCGGATCAAATAATTGTATGCGGCTGGTGGTACTAATATGATGTGCAAAATCGCAGAGTCCGCGTCTTCAGCGAGCCACGTATCGCTCCCTTTCGATGCCGCAGTATCGATAAAAAGCGGCGCCGAGCGCCCGCGAGCGTGTTCGACGCAGCGACTAACCAGACGTTCTGGCCGTTCTGGTCCGCGCTGTCGGCCCCTCCCCGCCACTTCCCCGCCAGGCGAACGTGCTTGTCTCACCCCCCACTCCGCCGCCGTACTGCCGACAACTTCCTGCCGACAACTCCTCCGGACACGTTACAGCCAATCGAGCAAGCTCCGCCCACCGATTGGGCGTCAGGCGCTGCCATTGGGCGAGGCGCCTCCGCCGGCTACGCCCACAGTGTGCCGCCGGCGGCCAATGGCGAGCGCGCTTCGGCCCGCGCCGCAGAGGTAGGCACGCGGAGCTAATGGGGATAGAGCGCGCCCGCAACGGCGCCGGCGTTCTTCACGGGACGACGTCGTTCTCTCCGCCGACAAGTAGGGAGGAAGGGGCACGTAAAATGTTTTTACTAATTGTGTTACGGGGTTGTCGCGCGGGCGAACGAGGCGACGACAGCCGCTGCCGGCTGCCTGCGTGGCCCCGAGCAACCGGATGATGCGGCCTTTCTTACTGGCGCGCCGCGGCCGGATTCCATTAGCCGGGCGATTTCTTTTTCTGGGCTGGAGAAGCGCGGGTTTGCGTCCCGCGGTTACCTAAGTACACTTCTAGAGAGATTTCGCATTTCCAGAGTCATATGTCTGAGACAACCCAAGAAAACTTCTTGTGACCACGACATAGTAAACTGGAATAACATGAAGGCATGACACAAAATATGCGATTTCAAAATAAGTGACTAACGCAGCACTCTTAAGAGATATTGTCTTTCTTGCCAACATGCCGTTACGTTCTTTCAGGCTTAAAATGTTTCAACAATTGTATTCCCTCATCAGTAATTACATTGTAATATTCCTTCTTTGATGAAAAGAAAAGTAAAAATTCTTTGTTGTATAAAATGCGTTTTTATGCGTTCTGTACCTCGATCGGTAAACACGGAATCGTTACAAAACCACTTTGTCGTCCGTCTATCGGTCTGTCTGTCCGACTGCTAAGAACCATTTTTGTTGGGAATAGGGTGACGAATCAGTTTGAAATTGATGTCACATACCAAAGTCTACGGTCCCTTTGTGTTGTAGAAAATTTAAGCTCCTAAGTCAGTGCAATCAAAGGATGCGGCCTTTTATGTTACACATTTCGATACCCTCTTAGGATGACAGGGGAAATGTTAATCATCCCAGAATGACATGAGCTAGATTTGAATCTTGTATTTCCGGAATGAGACTGCGGTGTCTTAAACATTGGATCGTTCGTTATGTTAACTGATGATATTTCCCGAATTATCAGATATACTTTTTACGGAATTATAATTTAAGTGCAAGATATCAACGTTTTAAGTAAAAAATCTCCTGTGAAAAATCTCGATTTCCTTTGTTAGTCTTCGGTTGCAATTACGCAAGAACTGCAACTGATGAGTAAAAGCCTTATATTAAAACTACAAAGTTAAGTGAACTATTTCATCATTCCGTAACTAGCAGCCGCTCTTAATGTTGTAAGTGTGAACATTTCGATCCAAGCCCGGATGAAAAACACAGCAACGTGAATGTCAATAGTTACACGTTGCAACCAGAGGTGACAATGAGTGCTTTCCACAAGTGATCCTAAGTTAATGCAGTATTTCTACAGTTCTAGAAGGCTTTTTACGTTTCTCACAAATGGCATCAAATAAAGTAGTATGCCTGTCGATTATCGTCTCAGTTGTGAGACTGTATTCGTAACTTCCTGCCAGGGTCACAGTTCGTAGTAGACTCTAATAGACGGGAATGGAATCGGAGCGATATCTGGCGTTCCCCAAGGAACTATTACAGGCACTCTTCTGTTCCTGACCTGTATATCTATAGAAAGGATTTGAGAGACAGTGTGAGCAGCAGTCTTAGATTGCATGCAGATGACGCTATCGTTTACCGTTTAGTTAAGTCATACGAAGCTCAACACGAATTACAAAATGATTTAGTCAAGAGTTATTTCTATGATGCGAAAAGTAGCAACTGATCTTGAACAAGAAATAGTGTGAGGTCCTCCCTATAGGTACCACAAAGAATGTATCATATTTCGGTACTCGATAAATAACAGAAATTTGTGGATTGTCTGGTCAAGTAAATACCTAGGGATTACAATTACCAATAATTTATATTGTAACCTTCACATAGAAAACGTTGTAGAGAAGGCGAACCAAACACTGTGGTTTGTTGGCAAAACCCATAGAAGATGTGCAAAAATCTGCTACAGACACTGACTACGCTACGCTTGCCCGCCCTCTGCTACAGTTACCAAATAGGATTGACGAAGGATACCGAAAAAGTTCTAGGAACTGCAGCACGTTTTGTACTGTCCCGAAATAGGGAAAAGAGTGCCACAGATATGATCCGCAAGTTGTGGTTGCAATAATTAAAAAAAAAAAAGGCGTTTTGCTTTGTGAGGAGATCTTTTCACAAAATTTCTGTCACCAAGTTTCTCCAGAGAATGCGTTTTTTTTTTTTTCCTCTCGTCTGCTTGGGGAGAAATGACCCATCATAGTAAAATAAGAGAAATCAGAGCTCGCACAGAAAGACGTAGGTATTCATTTTCCCCCACGTGAATTTCGGAAGAGGAACGGTCCAGAAATAGTATGAAAATAGTTCTTTGAGCCCTCCGTGAAGCATTTGGATGTGAACTGAAGAGTAGACGTGTAGATGCGGATGTACGGAACAGAGGTACCACGAAAGGAAAAACTGGTATCGAACCTCATGTCTTTCAGCGGTAAATAGGTAAATAAAAAAATATAGCACTTAAGGACGTAAGAAACCCAGTAAAAGTAGAGAGACTAGCGCAACCAGACGAAATTAACTGTCACATCTGACTGCAGGCAATCTGTTACAGTCCATTCTTCTGCGTGAAGATATAAAAGCGTTTCAGACTTGCGTTACTAATTGCATGAAATGAAATCTTAGTTTTATCAGCTTCCCCACGATGAATTACCGCTCATCACTCCAGAGCTCGCCATATTAGTCGCCTTTCTTTGTATATTGGTTGGTGAAATTGGCGCGACTTGCTCAGTCCTCTTGCTGCTGTCCTGACGTGTTTACACAACGATTTTACGCTGAACTGAGCGTAACCCAGGATGACACTGCGCTTTTGAACGCTAATTCTAGTTGCGTCGAAAACAGCATAATGTTTAAAAGAATACGACGTTTACTGCGATACACATTACTGAAGAATGTAACTGAAGATGTCGGCGTTCTACGGAAATTCTCCAAAATATTATTTGGCAATGAAAAAGTGACTGATTCAGAAAGTATTTTACTGAATCTGAGAGTTTCGCTCTTAGTCACAGAGATCGATAAGTTCTATTTGCACGTCGGGAAAACCACATATGATTTACAAATATGACATAAGAGGTAAAATTTGCCATTGATGTTCAGTCAAAAAAAAAAAAAAATCGTTGTTGCTTCCGAGTACCAAATTAATGCGATCCCCGACGTTAAATAATAAGCACTTCTCGTTCTGCAATGGAAACTGGATTGCTAGAGCCACTAATGATTTTTAAGGGCACTGCCCCCAGATATCTGTTGTTGGTATTCTGAGGTGCGAATGGGGTATCACAATGGTAAATGTGTACTACAAGTACGTGTAATAAGTACGTTGTGCCCTCCATTCATGGGCAGTCTGCAATGTAGCTTAAACACTGGCCGACCGCCCGGTAATCAGAAACAATACACATCCTATTCTCCTCATTTCTCCGACGAATTTCTGGCGGTATATGTAAATACTACCAGCCGATTTGAGATCCATAAATCAGTTGTCGATCGTAATCATTTATTACAAATAAAATTTTGAAAAAAAGATTATCTTAAACTTAAAAGATTACCTATAGTCACTATCATATTACGCCACTGTGGATAGTGCCTTTATAAATTACGTATGACTTCGTTGTTGCTTCCACATCATTATGTTTCACGGAAACCAGCGAAAGCATAGGGAAAAAAATACAGGATAGTTGTAATCTACAATTAGACGGACTGAGAATTATTCTTGTACAGACGTTCGAAATTTTCAGTGTTCCGCTTGCCCTAAAAACGGTAACAAATTTCCGCCTGTGATAAATTATAGACCGAACCATGTGGTATAGTGGCAAGACGTTGGAGGACAGTGGTTAAAGTCTCCGTCCGTCCACCCAGGTTTAGGCCTTTTCGTTATTTCCATCAATCGCTTAAGGCAAATGGAAGGACGGTTCTTTTTTCAATGGCGTGGTCGATTTCCTTTCCAATCATTTCCCAATCGCAAGCTGGTTCCATAAAGATCTCGTCATCGATGGGACGTTAAACGATAATTTTCCTTTCCTTTATTGTGATTAATTGCTACGGTTGATATCTGTAATGTGATGTATAAGTACAAGCTTAACCCCCTCCTGTTTCATTCGAAAACAGTGGGCGGTAGGTAAGCCTTTCTGTAAGCGTAAATATCTATAATTTTAGGTTGTGATCATTAGGCAAGACACCCTGTTTGAGAGAGGAATCGATATGATTCTTTACTGTTCTTGTGTTTTGTGTTCTCAGAATTTATACCGCAAAACATTTCCGTAATGTTCATACACAATTGTTTCTTTGAAAAGTTCTAAGTCGACGGGAAGTTAAATCCTAATCTTCCTCTTCTTTGTTAACATTTCGCACTGGAGGTTTATTTCTGCCACACTTAGGCAATGGCTAAACAAATCTACAGCAAGTCGCGAAATTTTTCCTAAACGTCAAAGCTATGAGAGACCCCTCTCTGACGAGAGAATGGGCCTGAAGAATATTTTGAAGGACGAAGTACAATTCCAACCTGAGATGTATCTTCCGCACAATTAGTTTACTTGGTCGCTGTATCCTAATGTGTTCCGGAAGGATACCTCGGATATTTGGAGAATCTATCTACTCGGTGACGGTGTAATAGAACATTAAAGTCTTTTGGGTAACACCGGAGGGTGGTTATATAACGATAATGATAGAAATATTTCAGCCGGGCTTCGGTACAGCGTGATTCCGAGAGTACTGCATGAATTGAATGCGACTGGTTTAACAGGCAGTAGAGTTCGATGTATTAGTAGGTATTGCGATAGGTATCAATAGGCTCACCGCTACTATAGTGTATGTGCCGAAATATACCGTGACTACATACTCTTAACGATCCGCTTTGGCATCGCACTGGTAGCACTAAGCAGGTATGGCTCAACGAGTTGTCTGGGGTAGCGGTAATAAATCCGGACTTACACAAACCCTCCTCGTGAATTAGTCTGTCTGTTAGTGGAAACCGTATCAAGATCCCTGAAGTAGTTCCTGAGATTAACCTTCCCACACAGATGGAAAAAACGCTGTGAGAGAACTTAAATTATGTATGTGTACAGATCTACAGATAACAACAACTAGTCATAAGTACTGCTCTCATTAACTTATTTACATACGATGAAGAAAGCCTTGCAAACCATCTGCTACAACGTTAAGCAGTGAGACTTAATAAAAGTCCTGTAATGTAACACTTGTTCATGTAAAATTGATAGCGATGACGAACAGCGCTTGACGTTTTCAATGCAGACGTTATTAGCCGATTGTCTAGTTTATATTGGTACTGTGCGAAAAAATCATCGTCAGTTTTATAGGGCACACCGTGATAACAGTTGGATGAAAGTAGTTATCGTCACAAACAACATTCGGGATGTGTTCCGCAGTTGGAACATTGATTACGTTTCCGTTGAGTTTTTGATCTAGCGTAGAGTGATTTAATGTGAGTTCTTCTCAACATTGTACCGAGAAATGTGGAGCAGTGGTAAGGCACTGAGTGGCATTCGCATATCGAGTCCGGCATTTTCTAGGTTTTACCTATTAGCGCGAAATAACAGACATGCTTTCTTCTTGTCTGTAGAATTCGAAATTGATTACGTTTCAATAAATAAATGCAGTACAGAAATGTATCATATGGAACGAACCACATTTATGCGCAGAGGTGAGCATGCAGTTCTTCCGCGGACAACATGGCTTGACACAGTCATTGTTCGTTCTTGGAGCTTACGGTTGGCCTTAGATCCGGAGTGATATCTGTCAGCGGCTCCCTGATACGTGAAAGCTGGCTACAATGGAATCCACGTCGGTGTTTCTCTGTTTTCTAGGTTATATTTCACAGGAATTTTGAGGCTTAAATGGAACCAGAAACAAAAATCATAGGTCCTGCTATTTTGTAGATAATTTAGCTGAAGCTAAATTTATATTGTATGGTTTTAGAATGACCATCGCAGCTTAACTGCTTGAATTTTTTGTCAAGAAATCTCAGTCGATTACTTTGTGGACAAAAAAAAAATAATTTCGTGACAGTCCGGTCCTGAGACTTTAATTTGCGCTGGAAGTGAAGGAGCAGATTATCGATACCAGCCCGTGTGACGATAAAAACTGACTCGAACTAAACGGAAGGGAGCTACTGACGTAAACTTGCTGACTGGCGAAGAATCGCAGTGTTTGAATAGCGATTTTTTCACTTGCGGTGTAATGTTGAAAAGTATGTGTACTGAGATATGATACGAACTTCGGTAACGACCATCAGCGACGAAGTGCAAAGCCCTAAATCAACGGTTCACCTACAAGCTAGATTGAAGCCTGTGTTAGATGTGGAAAATCTTAGTCAATAACTGTTAGTTAAGTGGCTCAAAACTGACGGGTGCAAGCGAGTTTGTGACTTCATTCGGCAGTGTAATCGTCATAAAAAGCAGCCATTTTATGCCATTAATTGCAGAAAAGATTTCGTTATTGACTTCGTCCAGTGCTAAAAAAAAAAAAAAAAAAAAAAAAAAAAATAATAATAATAAAATAAAATAAAATTAAAAAAAATTAAATTCTCAGCAGCGATATTGCGCCTGATACTTAGAGAGCATCTTAAGCACGAAGTAAGAGGCGTGACAATTTTCACACTGAGAAATTTTAGCCCTGTGCCATTAATATCGCTTTAGTCAGATAGTTGTAAAGCCCAACTAAACGGTACCAGGTTTCTTGGCTCATGATTTCGCTGGAAATTCGTGAAGGCCGGGAAATGTATATCCCTTCCGTTTACTGCAGAAATAGTGATTTGGCTCAGAATTTAAGTCTCACATTTCCCGTGTTATAAGCGTCGCATATTTGGTTATAAATCGCCCTAATTATGAATGTCATTTAAAATGTTCGTATGCCCTGCTGTGTATTCCTGTTTACCAGGTAGACGGAGACGATGCGTTTCGGCAGTACACTCCCACACTCAGTTGCTTATTTAAACATGAGACGTACTGCCTTGTAAAATCCCTGGTTAGGCTGCACGTGGCGATGCTGACATGTAATTTTAGTGCCAGAGACAAATCGTGATTAAAACTAATCTTAGCAGATTTCAGTAGATTTAAGAACAACGTAAGCAGGCTTTAGGTATCTGAGGATGACAAAATGCTGGTGAGAAGGGCTGTCGAATAAATAATTAAGGTAGAACTCGGTAAAGTCAAATTGGTCTCATACGTCAGAAACTGCTTTTAAATACTAAACCGCTAAATTAATTTCGTTCAGATTGTTGGAAGAGACAAATGTAAAAGTTGTAATGTAGTTCTATATGCGGTAAATATAGAGTAGGCCTCCTATTTTTGTACTACAGGGAACTGTTTTGGAAGAGCGTTTTCCTTCTATAAAATTATGTTATCCAAGAAAAATGTACAGTAAATTAAAATGTAAGCTCCTAGCTAAGTTACAGTCTTATTGTTGGCCAAGCAATGTAAATGTGATTTCTGACTTATTATAAATAGGCAGCGCGCAAATTTAAGACGACAGCTCATAGCATCCGAAGTGGATGACTGGTTCAGTTGACGAGATATTGTTTGCAGAACTGAAGTAACCAGTTTGGCCAGAAACCAGGAAACAGTGGGTAATTGTCATATGGACTTCTTCGCCAGGGGAGAGCTGTCTTTATAAAGATAGGGAGGGCGTGGGTTCCATGTATAGCCGAACTGGTCCGCTCCGACGTGCGTCGCGCTTCACGATAAACATAATTTCGATCTGATTGCTGACACTGGTTCAGACGCAGTAACTGTAGCAGTCCTAACAAAAAAATCGTGAAACTGTTGAGAGAAATCAGCTTTAAAAAAATCTATGACTGAGACGAGAAAAGATACAAGATTTGAAAGAAAAGCTGTCTGCTGCGATGGACGAGTTAGAACAGGACCGAAGGCGTAACAACATGCGGCTGTTTGACGCATCAGAAGATGAGACGGAAGACACAGACAGCCCGCTTATATAAATTATACGTGGGAATTATGCACCGAAGTAAGTAAGGCGGACATTGATAGGAGCCATTGTGGGGGACGAAGATTATCAGGTGATACGAAACCTCTTCCAATAATTGTGTAGTTCGTCTCATACTGAAGTAGGGCGAAGATCTTTAGCCACAACGAAAAATTAGCAAGGACAAGACTTAACAGTAATAGAAGATCCTACACAGGAACGGATGATCTCGTTGAGTGCAAAGAATACGATATTTGAACAAATGAAACGATCTGTATTTGGATAGCCTATTGTGCTATTTATGGGATTAGTGTATTTGACAACTGTTTCTTCTGGAACGTTACCATGAAGCTATCTTACATTTGTAAACCTGCCGGCTCTTCTCTTTCACTCCATCTCTTCCACCTTTAGCCGCGCGGAGTGGCCACGCGGTTAGAGGCGCCATGTCACGGGCTGCGTGGCTACTCCCGCCGGAGGTTCGAGGCCCTCGGGCATAGGTGTGTGCGTTGTTCTTAGAATCAGTTAGTTTAATTAGTGTGTAAGTCTAGGGACCGATGACCTCAGCAGTTTGGTCCCTTAGAAATTTCTAACGGGTAGTTTGTCATAATATTCTGTATGTCCATCTTTATTTTTCATAATAGGAGACATGTAACTGTGAAGGTACAGTTCATTTTTCTTTCTTTCTTGTCTCATAAGATTGGTCTGTTGTTGTGTCATCAGACTGGTTTGTTGCCGACCGCAACAACTTCTTCTCCTGCATCAATCTCGTCACCTCAGAGTAGAGACTACACCCTGCGTCCTCTATTATTTATTGGGTGTGTTCCAATTCATATCTTCTCTTACAGTTTTTCCCTCTCTATGGATCCTTCTAGTACCATAGAAGTTATTCCCTGATGTTTTTTGCTTTCCCTTCAAGTGTTCCTTTCCTTGCCGGAGAACATCCTCATTTCTTATCTTATCAGTCCACTTAAGTATCAGCTTCTACAGCACCACGTCTTTGGTACTCTTATTTTCCAGCTTTCCCACAATCTTTGATTCACCTCTTTGCTATGCTGTCAACCAACCGTACATTCTCAGAAATTCATTCATCATAGTAAGTGACTTCTTTGATCGTGCAATACTTTCTTTACTTATGCTACTCTCCTTTTTATTTTCTCCTTGATACGTCAGCCTTTCATTATTCTGCACCCAAGGTGGCAGAATTCCTTCGTTTCATCTACTTCGTGGTCCCCAGTTTTGATGTTAAGTTTGTCGTTAACTCGTTTCTGCGCCTCCTCATTACTTTCTTCTTTCTTTCGTTTATTTTCAATCCAATTGTTGTGCTCATTAGACTGCCCATTCCAATCAACAGGTGCTGTAATGTTTTATCACTTTCAAAAATGGCTCTGAGCACAATGGAACTCAACTGCTGTGGTCATCAGTCCCCTAGAACTTAGAACTACTTAAACCTAACTAACCTAAGGACATCACACACATCCAAGCCCGAGGCAGGATTCGAACCTGCGACCGTAGCAGTCATACGGTTCCGGACAGCGCGCCTAGAACCGCGAGACCACCGCGGCCGGCCTTTATCACTTTCGCTGAGGATAGAAACGTCATCGGCAACCCATATCAATAATATCCTTTCACCCTGAATTTTAGCCCCACACATAAACCACTCCTTTATGCCTGTCATTATTTGTTCCATATACATTTGAACAAATGGGGAGAAAGACTGCATACCCTGCTTTAATCCAAGAACCTGCCTTTTGGTCTTCCATCACTACTGTCCTCCCCTTTCCCCCCTCCCCTCAGCCCGGTAGCCTACTCATATATATATGGTATACTACCTGATTTTTCTTATAGTTTGTTGGTAGACAACCTATTTACCTGAGAATTTCAAACATCTTTCACAGTTTTGCTTTGCCGAACTCTTTTTCTAGCTAGTTCACTAAAGGGATAAAAATTAACGACAGTCAGATTTCTTATTGATAAATCTGTACTCCATTATAAACAAATAAGCTAAACATTCCTGCATTCCATAACATTTAAATGATTTTCCTATCACAACACTCACTATGAACTTAAGTCTTCTTCTCAATTATGAAAATAATTATCAACTACGTATCTGGAATTTCACCCACGTACACGCCAAACGTCTGCCCAGTACTTCTGCTAGAAACGAACTGTTCCGCTAGACTGTCGTCAAACACTAAAGCGCACAAGACTAGCTGTTGAGTTCAGAGAGAAAGCTGTACTGGTTCTCTCAACTCATTGACGCTATTCCCCAAAGAGGCTCGTATATATACATTCATAGACGAGAAAGCTGCTACTTTGGCAAGATAGAAAATTGCTGTATGTTCCCCAGATGCTACAGATGATGATTTCTTAATTTTGGAAATTGTAATACATTTGTACATACCTTCTTGTATCCAATCGAGAAAGAACATGCGATCGTATTTCCGTCAAAAGAGTCGTATAATTAAACCATATTTGTAAAGACTTTGCCTTTAACTGTATGTTTAACTGTTAAGGAAACAAGAGCACACCCTAAGCAGTAGTTAAAATTTGGGTGTACTAGTCGTGATTAGTTTCAAACATGTGTTATTATGTTCACGTGCCAATATTTGATTTTAGCCTGTCAGCACAAACAACGCTGAACATTGCTCAGATGCATGTGCACACCGAGACAAATAACCATGAAAGTGGGATAAAACTACAGAATTTCTAACACTGTTTCAATCCTGCAAAATATTCTGATGAGCTAGAATCTTAAGTTGCCATCTGAAAATGGAGCTTAGGTTCCTAAAAGTGCCGTGAAAAACGTAAGTAAATTTTAGTATTTATTTTTTCCAATTTTCTCACTTTAATAGTATCTGTCGCGGATGGCCATTACTCTTAACTTAACGACGATTAGAAGTTACGCTCCTTACTGTCTTAACTCTCGCAATATCAAGGGGCGGGGGGTACTTTATGCCCACTTTTGAAAATATTGAAATCTACTCAGGTACTTTATTTTTTTAGAATTTTGTAAAAAAAAATTATTGTCTTTAATGAAGTCTTCCTCCAGACTCTATGATTGTTTTACATTTTTCGTTTAAGCTTAGTTGGAATTTTTAAGTGTAAGGGAGGTGGTCCTAAGATATCCCCCCCCCCCCCCTCCTTGGGTGTAGATGCGACTCCCCTCAATGGTCGTCTTACTCCACAAATAATAGCATTACGTGACTTTAGAACACGTGGACGTTATATTCCTCTGTGTTGACATGAACAACGGTTTCAACAATGATTTATTTCCCTTTGGTTCATTCTTGTTTCCTGTTGAGTGGCACTTAGTCCAGTGTTAGATATAACTGTCATTGAAACTGTGTCGATAATCTCTTACTGACAGAGAAATATCACACATTTTGGAAGACTCTACAGATTCTCAAATTGAATTTGATGAAACTGACGATGTAGTGAGTGAACCTGAAGAGGAATATGTTGTGCGTGAGGATGTGGACAGTGACAGAGTACCTACAGACGCTGAAGATGAACTCCAGGCACCTGCCCCTGACGACGCAGCTTGCGAGGTTAGTCACAAGTACATTACAAGCACGGGAAAAGTGTATAGCTCCTCACATTAATAGACGAGTAGCACAAAACATAGTGACAGAAAGAGAAGGCACAAGAGAAGTGGGTAAAGTAGGAACAATAAGGGAATTGTTCGAAAAGTTTTTGTCTCCAGAAACCGCCAACATCATAATAAAGCATACCAATGAAGAGGTATTGAGGCAGAAATTACCTAAGGCAGACTTGAATTCGTAGCATATATAGGGCTACTTATTATTATGAGGAAGGAAAACGACATTAAGTCATCTGTTACAGATTTATGGTCCTACACTTCAGGAAGGTTCGTTTATACTGCTACCATGAGCCAAGCAGATTCCAACAGCTTACTAAAATAGTAAGGTTTGATGACAGTGAGTCGCGAAGCGATCGCAGGAAACGTGATACGTTTTGCTGCAGTACGAGAAGTTTTTGATAAAATAAATGAATTAGTGCCGAAATATTATTCTGCTGCGATGCACACGGTTACTGATAAAATATCGTCATTGTTCCGTGGCAGGCGTACCTTCAAGGTCTTCCTGAAAGGAAAAACCTGGTAAATACGTTATATTTATACGCTTGCTCACATGGAGCCTTATGCTAGGAAAAGAAATGATGGTACACAACAATCAAATTCCGCTGCAGCTGTGGTCAAGCGCCTGGTGGTTCCTGTACAAAATTCAGGGCGATATGTCACCACAGACAGATATACACTTCAGTTGATTTGGTCGAAGATCTATGGAGGAATCACAAGCTAACTCTCGTGGAAACATTACAGGCTAATAGGAAACATATACCTCAAGAAATGAAAGATATATCAAGACGAGAATTATGTTTTAGTAAATGTGCTTTCTGTGATACTATTACTGGATATATTCCAATCAGAATTGTTTCTTTTATCCCCCGTGAAAAACCCAAAAGAAATCTGCTGTTTCTATAATCTCAACATTATGACGCTGCGATTGGTTCACCTATTGATACTAAGAAGAAAACAGTTATGCATTTATTTTACAATGAGGCTCAAGGTGGCGTTGACACGATAGATCAAATGGTGAGGAAATATTTAACTAGAAGGGCTTCAAGAAGGTGGCCACTCTCTGTTTTCTATAGTCTTGTGGACATAGCAGCGGTAAATAGTTACACACTATTTTTGTTGAGCTTCCTGGACTGGAATAAGAAAAAAATCTATTAAGCGCTGACTTTTTCTTCAATAACTGGGACTACAGCTCACGAAACCATACATTGAAGAAAGGGCTACAAATATTGCAGGACTGTAAAAGCCTATAGTTTCAAGTATGGAGGGTATTCCCGGCCGGAAAATCAAGCAGAAGGAGGTCAGGGAGATGTCATTTGTGTGTTAATGAAAGCCGTTCAAAAGCAGAAAAGTGCAACAAAGTGAACAGAACAATAATAATATGCAACAATTGTAAGAGATACACATGTGGGAAACACAGCAAAAAAAAACTGTGTTCCACGTGTGAAGTAGATTCCGAAGAAAGTGGCGACAATTTCTTTTTTCACAAAACTACATAACATACCTAAGCTATTTGTAGATTATCTCAAGTTTTTGTAATATTTTTTAATAATAGTAGAGTGTACTTCAATAGCACTGTAACGACTTTTACCACTAATTTTTATAAAGATAATCAGACTTGGTAAACTTATATGGTGAAGTAAGTGAAAGATATAAAATGCGTTTTTGAAAACTGTTTTAAAAGTATTCGGTTCTGGATCCTGGTTATGCATTAACAGATTTTTCAAAAGTGCATTATTAACGTAAGTCAAGAACAATTAATGAATTTTATTTATTTTTTAATTTCTCGCGCATTTTACCGCCACCCCCCCCCCTTTTTGGTAATACGGTTACTGAAAATTGCTTGGTATTGCGAGAGTCAACGCGATGAAAGTACTCATTCATCAACCAAGTTAGCCGTACAGAGCACCTGATCCAACAGCTGTATCAGAATCGTAAATGTCTAGATCTTAAGGAGATCTTCAACCATTTCTAGCAGATTCTGGCACTGTTTGTCGATGGGGAAAATGCCCAACTGCTCCGTTGTTCAGAGTCCACCCCTCCCCGCCGCCTGGATAAATCAGTACGAATGTCGGATGAACGAAACGGCGTAACACCCCGAGCAGGATGGTGCTGAGTAAAGAAGTGTGGTGTACAAATCAGCCTTCAGGACGAAGACAGATTTACTTCTTTTTTTTTTTAGATAAAAACCAAATAACTTCAAAGGTAATCGAGAACGTTTGGAATGATGGGATAAAATTTTATTTCAATCAAGTGAATATGGGTTCCAGATTCCTCTGTATCACATAGATTTCTCTTTGAACTGACTGATCAGTAGGCACGTTCCTATTTCATCGGAAGCACTAGTTCCGAGCTGTACTGGTTAGCCACCTGTTGGGCTTCTGCATGTGAACTCATTTTGAGGAACCGTTTAGCCGCGTGGAGTGGCCGTGCGGTTTGAGGCGCCGTATCACGGATTGCGCGGCCCATACCGTCGGAGGTTCGAGTCCCACCTCGGGCACGGGGGTGCTTGTTCTTCGTAGCATAAGTTAGTGTTAGTAGTGTGTAAGTCTAGGGACCGATGACCTCAGCAGTTTGATCCCTTAGGAAGTCACAGACATTTCAACATTTTTGAAGAACCATTTGCGTCCACCCATCGAGCAGATACGAAATAAAACAGTCGTTCTATGCCAGCGTGTTGCAGTGATCGATTCATGCTGTTGCTGCTGCTGCTCTCATTTTAAGAAGGTCAGTGTCTATATTTAAGTACTTTCTTCAAGTTCAGTGAACGAAAAATTAACAATATTGAGCTACAGCTCTGACCAGAATATCAGCAGGATTTGCTGCACACTTGCTTCCTCTCATTTTTGTCGACGTCGCCGACTACTCTGTTGGCGGATAAGCTACGCATGATTCATTTAGGAATTCCATCGAATTTCACAGAGTTTTTCCAGATCAGCAGAAGCCAGCCCTTTTTAGAGTTATTTTATCCGCATAAATTGCAGTTAGCAATGCTTCGGTTAGTCTATTATTAGCATAACAGTGCGTTTCACGGTCTGATGAAGGATGAAGATGTAGCACTATTGTGCTGTTTGAATGTTTTACATTAATACTACACTACGCTCACCTTGCATTCTTAAAACTGTACACTGCATCTGGACACATGAAATCCAATTAGAACTCGTCGCATAAAATTTAAAACAGAACAGCGGAGAACTGTTAAGAGTGAACTATGCGGATCAGCCGTACGAAAAAGAATTTCGTGTGCTGTGCTTATTTACTGTACATTTAAATAATATTGCCGACAGAGAGTTGACGATTTTAATACGATACGATATATTTTAAACGTAAGTCGTAGATTTCGTCACTGATGTTTCTTCAAAATAAACTGAAAAAAATTCTTCGTGGTGTCAAGATAATTTCTTTAAATGAACACAAGCAGTACCTTAGCAAATAACATTTCGTTAGTATCATTATCTGCGAAATCAACGGATCATGTAGAAACAAATATAGGAGAATGTGTTTCGAAATTTTTCGAGAAGGAATTGGTTTGAAAAAAAAAAAAAAAAAAAAAAAGAATGCTTTACGATTTGTGCCATGGAACTTTCAATTTGATAAAATGTATCTACAGTACAGTTTCCGATTCGCTATATTATCTCCCGGATCCCTATTTTCCCTACTTTCTTTGATTTAAATTTCACGCGCATAGCGTCTTGAAGGCACTGCTGTCATATTGGACATGTGACATACAATTAGTTTAGTTTCTGTCCGCCCCCAGTAGCGAAGTGCTGCCGGCACGGTAGCTCAGCGTCAGAGAGCTGTCTGGCCTCTGTAATAAAAAAACTAAGGAAATGATCAACAACGAACTTCAACGGATGTCATGTGACGTCCGATATGACCAAATACAACGAACAATAACGAACAAAATGCAGAAAAAGAGGTCAGCGCGATAGAATGTCAATCCTAAGGGCACGGGTTCGATTCCCGGCTGGGCCGGAGATTTTCTCCGCTCAGGGACTGGGTGTTGTGTTGCCCTAATCAACATCATTTCATCCCCATCGAAGCAAGTCGCCGAGGTAGCGTCAAATCGGAAGACTTGCACCCGGCGAACGGTATACCCGACGGGAGGCCCTATTTACACGACATTAACGTTTTTTTTTAGTTTAGTTTCTGAGAGGCTAACTTTAGGTCGACTACCGTTAGACATCATTGAAAGATTAACATTTAATCACTACCAGCCCCTTTTTTTCAGTATACCTTGCACTGAGTGACTTACCTAGTACGTTTCGGCCATCACCAAGCGTTTAAAATTTTGTTTTCAGCTCATGGAAACCATTACTGTAACAAATCTCTTAAAATCACCCTGCTGACGTTTACAAAACTGACATTTCTCCATTTATTAGAGACTGCAACTGCATCACCAAGAAGGCTGCTCACAGATATCGTCTTATACCTTTCCGGATTGTTGTTTTTCTTCCTGGGAACCGCATTTAAAACAGCAAAAAGTTGAAAGAAGACCAGCGCGATTAATCACAGATTTATATCGTAAGGGTAAATATTTGCCCATATGTAGTATCTGTATATTCAGCAAGCAGTAAAGGAAACAAAAGAAAAATCTGGAGTTGGAATTAAAATCCATTTTGAGGTTTGCCGACGACGTAGCAATTCTTTCAGAGACAGCAAAGGACCTGGAGGAGCAGTTGAACGGAATGGACAGTGTCTTGAAAGGAGGATAAAGATGAACATCAACAAAAGCAAAACGAGGTTAATGGAATATAGTCGAATTAAATCAGGTGATGCTGACGGAACTAGGCTAGAGAATGAGACACTTTAAGTAGTAGACGAGTTTTGCTATCTGGGAAGCAAAATAACTGATGACGGTCGAAGTAGGGAGGATATAAAATGTAGACTGCCTACGGCAAGGAAAGCGATTCTGAAGAAGAGAGATTTGTTAACATCGAGTATAGATTTAAGTGTCAGGAAGGTCTTTCTGATAGTGTTTGTGTGGGGTGCAGCTATGTATGGAAGTGAAACATGGACGTTAAATAGTTTAGACAAGAAGAGAATGAAAGCTTTCGAAACGTGGTGCTACATAAGAATGCTGAATATAGATGGGTATATCACATAACTAATGCGGAGGTACTGAATAGAATTGGGGAGAAGAGGAATTAGTGGAACAACTTGATTAGAAGAAGGGATCGTTTGGTAGGACACGTTCTGAGGCATCAAGGGATCACCAGTTTTGTATTGGAGGGAAGCGTGGAAGGTAAAAATTGTAGAGGAAGACCAAGAGATGAATACACTAAGCAGATTCAGAAGGATGAAGGTTGCAGTAGTTACTCGGAGATAAAGAGACTTGCACAGGGTAGAGTAGCATGAAGAGCTGCATCGAACCAGTCTCTGGACTGAAGACCATTGCAACAACGACATGTAGAGTATTTCAACAAGATTCATCCGACATGGCAACATTGTACCATCGATATGAATTAAGACAGAAACTTGGGATGGGTTTTAGCTGATGTTTTGGACTACAAAGTTATTTTTTTAAAAATCATTCACTTTCACAAACTTCTAACTTTGTAATTTTTCGTTCATGCACAAACAATCATTGGACTTTTTTACAAATACGTGTAGGAAAAAAATTGCCATATACCTTTCACAAATGTTCAATGTGCCCTGCTCGAGACGTATGACTAACACAGACGATCGTAAAACTGTTATCGTACTTTATGACAGCAAGTCAGGAGGTGCTGCATCCACTGCCACTTCTGAGCGGCGTCCTGGTTCATCCAAAGATTTTGGGAAAGAACGCGCGTACACGAAATGTTTCACAAACACCCACAAGAAAGGTGACACACAGTGATATCAGGCTACCTTGTTGGTAATTGGAACAATAAGAGGTCCGTACGTCCCTTGCAGGCGATCCGTTTTTGAGGCAGCTCATTGTTAAGAGATGCTCCTACATGAACAGTGCGGTGCTGCTCTGTCTTGTCAGAAAATGAAATTTTCGGCATGTTCTCGCAATTGGGTAATGAACAATCGATCGATTGAGCGAACGAGCTTAGCTGTACGAGTATTTTGCACAGAAAGCCAATCCGACATTTAACATCTTTTTAAGTCCATGAGGCTTTCTTTCTTTATCTTGTATTCTGCAAAATTTTCTGTAACGACTCGAGTACAGAGGCTATAGCTCTGAATTTCGTACATACATGCAGTATCGAGATTCGAACCTAGATGCTTTGTCGCGTTGGTCCTACTGTCGTCCTACAAAACTATAATCGCGTTACTCACATTTTACACTTACGCAAGAAACACCTGCAGAAAACGTATCGACAGTTCTGTTAACACCGTCCGAGGAAAAAAGTGTTGTCGCAGGTGTTGGATAACCGATTAAAGTGATCGACAAGCGGTATTAACATAAAGGGATGCAGCAAGGAGGTGGTTATTCGATTAAGCTACGCACACAAGAGCCGCTCCTCGAAGAATTTTCCAAGCAGGTGTCGACAAGTTTTACACCTGACCACTTGGGGTTCCCCCTAAGGGAGGGAATCTGATACGCCGTTCGTGCCGGCTGCTACCTTAGAAAGTCAAGTGACGCCAACTTATCAACAGAGTGCTCGTAATTTTTTAGTAATCAAGATGTTGCAACGCCTGGATGAAAAATAATAATATGATTATTCTGGCAAAAATAAGGCTGCACTCTTCTCTGATGTTCATGTGATGGTGAATACTGTTGCGTATTGATGAGGCTTTAAAAATACAGAGTTGTTTGATTGCTCAGTGGCTAGGTATGATACTATTACTTCAAAGGTTCTGGATACAATCGTCGATAAATCTCTTGCTTGTTCTCCTTATGAATTTGTGCATGCGAAGTGTGCCACCCTGTTCGATGACTTGCATCTAACTTAATGCTTAGCATCACCTACTCATGTAAGTGGCTGAAGTAGCTCAAGATTCATTCTACAAGTCCAAGATAGGAAGGACGTATAGCTTCCAAAAAGATCAACCATACGGAAGTAGCTTGGCGGCAACGAAACCTTCGAATCAATGACGGCATCGGATGCAAATGAATCGAACGTTTCTTCAGAGTCCACCATTTTTCTGTCGCTAAGGTGCTTGAACAAATATATCTGTTACTGTAAAACGTATTAGATCGAATATGTTTAACGTCTTACTTCTGTATGAGTATTCCCCAATCTCGAGTTTAGTTGATGTCGGAGGAAACACAGTCTTCCAGAAATAATTTTTCCCTCCCCGTTTTCGTTTTCCGTAGCGAATCGTGCATCGAGAAAACGACTCTCGGTTCGGCTCCGTATACCCCGCATTTGTCTAATCTTAATTTTACCGGCATTTACGGTTACCGAGATTGGGAGATACTCGTCTTATTTGTGGGGAGATCGTTTTGGCTCGTCTCTGGTGGATTTAAGTCCTCCCGTGTTCCACATCGATTTTTTTTGTTCCGATTCTCTCTGCATGCATTCTCATTCGAGAGGGTGGTAGTTTGAGCCTAGTCCGGTCTTCCAATTTTAGCTCCTCCGTGGCTTCCCTAAATCTCCTAAGGCAAGTACCGGCACGGTTGCTTTTGAAAATAACGCTGATGATTTCCTTACCGCTTCTTCCCTAATCTAGATTTGATTCTGTTCCTAATAATCACGTCATCGACGTTAAGTTAAATTTACTCTCCCTTCCTTTCCACTGTAGTGTCTCCTAAGCATATCTGTGACGTTCTCGTGCTGTATTAAGAAAGCTGCTATGAACCGTGCAACTCATCTCTCACCGTTATATTAACTTCGTAAGGCTCCCACTATGACAAACAATACTCAACAATCGACAGAAGTTTTACATTCACTTTTTGTTTCCACACCTTTAGGATTGTATTACTAAATACGAGTCTGGTATTTGCTTTTCTCGCAAATAGCGAAGATCATCCGCCTTAAATTTCTGTAGCTGTTTGCTGCTCAGGATAAATTACATCCATTTATAGCCAATCGTGTAGTGAAACAATATCATCTTCTTCACTTATTTACATATCATTTAAACATGTGAAGCGTCAAATAAGTACTGGACTTGCGAAACTCTAAAGCGTCGTGTTATATGTGACAAATATTGTAGCAATAATAACAAGATCAAAATATTACAAAGGCAATATTATACAATAAAACTGAAACCATTCAGGCATACTTTCATAGAACCAAAAACGAACTTCTGTCGCAACCTATAATACATCAGATTTATACATGTGCAAATACATCAGTTCATAGCGGCATAAACGGATAAAACTTCCTCGAAGTGATAGCCACATCAAGAGGTAACATACACATAAGCTTTCGGTCGCTTACTCCTCGACCATTGTCAAGTGGTGATTGTCTGTATGCTGCCATCTTTACATAGAGGAATTACGCCTGTGGCGAGGCTGGTGCCCAGTCCAACGTCGTATAGGGTAATGGTGTGATTGCAGGACCACAGCACACGCTTCAACCTCCCGATGGCCAAATCTCAAGCTGTGTGTAGCTGGAAGCTGCTGTCTTTCAAGGGCGTTGTCGGAAATGTTTACCCCATAGCTTCTTTTATGATGCTATTCCCGAAATAATTTATTCGTTTAATAATAGAAGTCTCGTCGAGGGCATTTTAGTGCCCGTGTTCTAGAGCATGCCCTACAACCGCTGGTTTCTCGGGATACTGGGAACACCTCTCGTGTTCTATAGGGCTTTGTTCAACAGTGCCTGCAGTCTGTCGGACATTAACTGTCCACACACACACGCACACACATACACACACAAAAGATATTTTGAATATTCCAGCTGTTATGAGACCTACATAGTCTTTCACACTTCTCATGAACTGTCGAAGACCAATGCACTGTGAGGGAGCTTACATCGATTACATGGGTGTCGCCTGTCTGAAAACCGTTCCTAATAAGGATGTAGTGCGGGTTGCATAAAATGAAACCGGTAGGGGTAGCTGAATAACGCCGCATAAGGATGGCTGCAGCAATCATCACACGACAGTGGCCCAGTAGAACTCGACCGCAAGTCAGAATGTATTTAAGCACTTGATGTGCCTCTAAATTCGGGAAAAAAATGTGGATGGTTTAACTGCAGGGAAACATTAATCGGCAGTAAACAATGGAAAAAAGGTATTTTGCTGAAGGCTGATATGTTGAATCATTAATAGAACACCAATTTTTCACAAGTGCAAAACAAAATATTATCAAGCGGTGAGAAATGAAGTGAGAGGTTACCGCATAAACTACTCTCTCCTTCCGTAATGGCCGGCTGAGATAGCGTAGCGTTTAGCACAATGCTCTCTTATTTGACAAGGGTGCGTTCAATTGTATTGAACTTAAAAGCTTCGTGGTGCCCCCTGATCAGTTCATATGGACGCTACTCCATTTCTAATTCGAGATAATGCTCAACACAGCTCTTCATTATCGTCATTTATTTCTTTTAGAAATATTTATTATTGTATTGCTTTATATGTTTTTCTCAATTTTCAGGTGACATCTATGTCCAACCTGAAGTTGAACTGTCACCTCAAGTCTCCCTGGAAAATTGTATGAATGGGAATGTTGAGCTGTGCTGCCCTGAGTTCCAAAACTGGCTCGTCTGGTCACTGGTCAGTTACGGGTAACTTCACACTTTAATCTGGAAACCTAGTCACGGTATACCACTGAATTTCTTACAGTCAAGCTCTACCAAATAGTGATAAAAACCACACACCAACAGAAGATCGAAAGCAAAAGGTTTAAACTTTTAATCTGTAATTGATTTATCAGTTCACACTCATCTGTTACTAGCACACAAACCAGTAGGAATAGAACAGAAATGATAATGTCACTGTTATTTCTCTTTCCAGAATGAATAACTGTTTGAATGGATGAATGGCTTTCTTTGCCCGCCTGTACGTTAATAGTAAATTACTCTTATTTACGATTGGTTGATTTCAGATCATCTACAGCAGCAGCAAAGATTTGAGGGATGCAGCTGAATGAAGGTCTCCTCCAGACTTCTTCATAAATTATGGCCATAAACAACCACGTCGGTTCCATATATTTTCCAATGTCAGCTCCCCGCCCTCCAATCGTGCGGGGATCTAGGCTTCAGTTCGACTGGGAGAGGAGGGTAGGATTGTCACAGTTTGTTACCGCCCCCCCCACCAACTCTTCGCTAACGTTAGTTCTCTTCAGTTATGCCTGTAGCGCGTCAAACATGCCTTCGATTTTAATAATTATAACAATAATATACACACATCAATAAAACGTTTTGTATCACCTCGGTTCAATATCAGCATCATTTCCTCGCTTTTTATTGCCCATGAAACCACACATTGCATGTTGTACCACCATACAGCGAGGCCTTCAAAGGTGGTGGTCCAGATTGCTGTACACACCGGTACCTCTAATACCCAGTAGCACGTTCTCTTGCATTGATGCATGCCTGTATTCGTCGTAGTATATTATCCACAAGTTCATCAAGGCACTGTTGGTCCAGATTGTCCCACTCCTCAACGGCGATTCGGCGTAGATCCCTCAGAGTGCTTGGGTCACGTCGTCCATAAACAGCCCTTTTCAATCTATCCCAGACATGTTCGATAGGGTTCATGTCTGGAGAACATGCTGGCCACTCTAGTCGAACGATGTCGTTATCCCGAAGGAAGTCATTCACAAGACGTGCACGATGGGGGCGCGAATTGTCGTCCTTCATGACGAATGCCTCGCCAATATGCTGCCGATATGGTTGCACTGTCGGTCGGAGGATGGAATTCACGTGTCGTGCAGCTGTTACAGCGCCTTCCATGACCACCAGCAGCGTACGTCGGGGTCACATAATGCCACCCCAAAACAGCAGGGAAACTCCAGCTTGCTGCAATCGGTGGACAGTGTGTCTAAGGCGTTCAGCCTGACCGGGTTGCCTCCAAACACGTCTCCGACGATTGTCTAGTCGAAGGCATATGCGACACTCATCAGTGAAGAGAACGTGATGCCAACCCTGAGCGGTCCATTCGGCATGTTGTTGGGCCCATCTGTACCGCCCTGCATGGTGTCGTTTTTGCAAAGATGGACCTCGCCATGGACGTCGGGAGTGAAACTGCGCACAGTTTGAGTCGTAACACGACGTCCTGTGGCTGCACGAAAAGCATTACTCAGCATGGTGGCGTTGCTGTCAGATTTCCTCCGAGCCATAATCCGTAGGCAGCGGTCATCCACTGCAATAGTAGCCCTTGGGCAGCCTGAGCGACGCATGTCATCGGCAGTTCCTGTCTCTCTGTATCTCCTCCATGTACGAACAATATCGTTTTGGTTAACTCCCAGACGCCTGGACACTTCCCTTGTTGAGAGCCCTTCCTGGCACAAATTAACAATGCGGACGCGATCAAACCGCGGTATTGACCGTCTAGGTATGGTTGAACTACAGACAACAGAAGCCGTGTACCTCCTTCCTGGTGGAATCACCAGAACTGATCGGCTGTCGGACCCCTTCCATCTAAGAGGCGCTGCTAATGCATGGTTGTTTACATCTTTGGGCGGGTTTAGTGACATCTCTGAACAGTCAAAGGGACTGCGTCTGTGATACAATATCCACAGTCAACGTCTGTGTTCAGGAGTTCTGGGAACCTGGCTGATGCAATACTTTTTTTATGTGTGTATTTATTATGTTGCAGTAAAATAATAATAATAGTTTTACACCAGTACTTCGTACAGAATTTTAAGATGACATCCAAGGAAATGCAATTCAGAAGAAAATGTACTTTAGACGCACTTGACTAGAAAATACGTCCTGCAATTAATTTAAGAACTAGTACAATACTCTGCCTGACAAAAAACTGAGGCAGTGACAAGACATCGCGGATTCAAAGTACTTTCGTACACGTTTAAACCATTGGAGGGTATGCAAATAATTAGAGACGCAATTCTGTGCGACAGATAGAATAGCTATCAGACTGAATTTGTGTTGGTCGCGTTTAGTGTCGCAACCAGACCTGATAAAGTTCGTAAGAAGTGTGAACAGCAAAACGCAGATGCCGGGGATTTGTAAGAGACGGCTTAAAGATCAGCACCAGCAAGGGACCTCATTACCGGTCTCCACTTTGCCGGCTGCTCGAATCGTGCAGCATCCATATTTGTGTTGCATTCAGCTGTGATATTGGTCCGATGTTCGGCTGCGTGGGAACGTCAGGGCAGCACACTTACCTAGTTCCGCCCGACAACGTCTGAGCACTACAGGGCACCGCTTTGCACTCTAAGCACATCGCAACCCTTCACGTGTGCGCCTGCCATCCAAGAACTAATAATGGCCTACCTGCGACATCCTATGTCATTACGCACCGTTACTGTTCTGTCGTATAGGCTGCTGTTAACACCAGAACACAAACGGCTGCCTTTGGAGTTGTGCCCTGACCGGGAGGCGCTGATTGCTGATAGTGGCGTCTCATTACATTTAACGATAAATCGCTGTTCTGCACCGCGTGAGGTGATGCGGTGGTTAGCACATTGGACTCGCATTCGGGAGCAGGACGGTTCAAACCTGATTCCGACCAAGCTGATTTAGGTTTTCCGTGATTTACCTCAGTCGGTTCAGGCAAATGCAGGCATGGTTCTTTTGAAAGGGTACTGCCGATTCTCTTTCCCATCCTTCCCAAATCCGAGCTTGTGCTGTGCCTCTAATGACTTCGTTATCGACGGGACATTAAACACTATTCTCGTCTTCGAGGCTCTGCACCACCCCGCGTGGCCATTGACAGCAAGTATGGTGGCGAACTGGGGACAGATCCCATTCTTTCAATATTTGCGAGAGCGTATTATCGACAGGAGTCGATTTAGAAGAATCGATTTAGAATAGATAGGGGATCCAGAATTTAAAAGAGCTTTGGAGGATCTAAGATCAAATAAGGCAGAAGGGATAGATAACATTCCATCAGAATTTCTAAAATCATTGGGGAAAGTGGCAACAAAACGATTATTCACGTTGGTGTGTAGAATGTATGACTCTGGCGACATACCATCTGACTTTCGCAAAAGCATCATACACTCAATTTCGAAGACGGCAAGAGCTGACAAGTGCGAAAATTATAGCACAATCAGCTTACCACCTCATGCATCAAAGTTGCTTACAAGAACGATATACAGGAGAATGGAAAAGAAAATTGAGGATGCGCTAGATGACGATCAGTTTGGCTTTAGGAAAGGAAAAGGCGCGAGAGAGGAAATTATGACCTTGCGGTTAATAATGGAAGCAAGACTAAAGAAAAATCAAGACACGTTCATAGGATTTGTCGATCGGAAAAAAGCGTTCGACAATGTAAAATTGTGCAAGATGTTCGAAATTCTGAAAAAAAGTAGGGGTAAGCTATAGGGAGAGACGGGTCGTACACAATATGTACAACAGCCAAGAGGGAATAATTAGTGGACGACCAAGAATGAAGTGCTTTAAAAAAAAGGTCTAAGACAAGAATGTAGCCTTTCGCCCCTACTGTTCAATCTGTACATCGAGAAAGCAATGATGGAAATAAAAGAAAGGTTCAGGACTGGAATTAAAATTCAAGATGAAAGAATATCAATGATACGATTCGCTGATGACGTTGCTATCTTGAGTGAAAGTGAAGAAGAATTACATGATCTGCTGGACGGAATGAACAGTCTAATGAGTACAGAGAATGGACTGAGAGTAAATCGAAAGAAGACGAAGGTAATGAGAAGTAGTATAAATGAGAACAGCGAGTAGCTTAACATCAGGATTGATGGTCACGAAGTAGATGAAGTTAAGGAATTCTGCTACCTGGGCAGTAAAATAACCAATGACGGATGTAGCAAGGACAACATCAAAAGCAGACTAGCAATGGCTAAAAGGGCATTCATGGCCAAGAGTTGTTGTTGTTGTTGTGGTCTTCAGTCCTGAGACTGCTTTGATGCAGCTCTCCATGCTACTCTATCCTGTCCAAGCTTCTTCATCTCCCAGTACCTACTGCAACCTACATCCTTCTGAATCTGCTTGGTGTATTCATCTTTTGGTCTCCCTCTACGATTTTTACCCTCTACGCTGCCCTCCAATACTAAATAGGTGATCCCTTGACGCCTCAGAACATGTCCTACGAACCGATCCCTTCTTCTAGTCAAGTTGTGCCACAAGCTCCTCTTCTCCTCAACTCTATTCAATACCTCCTCATTAGTTATGTGATCTACCCATCTAGTCTTCAGCATTCTTCTGTAGCACCACATTTCGAAAGCTTCTATTCTCTTCTTGTCTAAACTATTTATCGTCCATGTTTCAATTCCATACATGGCTACACTCCATACAAATACTTTCACAGACGACTTCCTGACACTTAAATCTATACTCGATGTTAACAAATTTCTCTTCTTCAGAAACGCTTTCCTTGCCATTGCCAGTCTACATTTTATATCCTCTCTACTTCGACCATCATCTGTTATTTTGCTCCCCAAATAGCAAAACTCCTTTACTACTTTAAGTGTCTCATTTCCTAATCTAATTCGCTCAGCATCACCCGACTTAATTCGACTACATTCCATTATCCTCGTTTTGCTTTTGTTGATGTTCATCTTATATCCTCCTTTCAAGACACTATCCATTCCGTTCAACTGCTCTTCCAAATCCTTTGCTGTCTCTGACAGAATTACAATGTCATCGGTGAACCTCAAAGTTTTCATTTCTTCTCCATGGATTTTAATACCTACTCCGAATTTTTCTTTTGTTTCCTTCACTGCTTGCTCAATATACAGATTGAATAGCATCGGGGATAGGCTACAACCCTGTCTCACTCCCTTCCCAACCACTGCTTCCCTTTCATGCCACTCAACTCTTATAACTGCCATTTGGTTTCTATACAGATTGTAAATAGCCTTTCGCTCCCTGTATTTTACCCCTGCCACCTTCACAATTCGAAAGAGAGTATTCCAGTCAACATTGTCAAAAGCTTTCTCTAAGTCTACAAATGCTAGAAACGTAGGTTTGCCTTTCCTTAATCTAGCTTCTAAGATAAGTCGTAGGGTCAGTATTGCCTCACGTGTTCCAATATTTCTACGGAATCCAAACTGATCTTCCCCAAGGTCGGCTTCTGCTAGTTTTTCCATTCGTCTGTAAAGAATTCGCGTTTGTATTTTGCAGCCATGACTTATTAAACTGATAGTTCGGTAATTTTCACATCTGTCAACACCTGCTTTCTTTGGGATTTGAATTATTATATTCTTCTTGAAGTCTGAGGGTATTTCGTCTGTCTCATACATCTTGCTCACCAGATGGTAGAGCTTTGTCAGGACTGGCTCTCCCAAGGCCGTCAGTAAATCTGATGGAATGTTGTCTACTCCCGGGGCCTTGTTTCGACTTAGGTCTTTCAGTGCTCTGTCAAATTCTTCACGCAGTATTATATCTCCCATTTCATCTTCATCTACATCCTCTTCCCTTTCCATAATATTGTCCTCAAGTACATCGCCCTTGTATAGATCCTCTATATACTCCTTCTACCTTTCTGCTTTCCCTTCTTTGCTTAGAACTGGGTTTCCATTTGAGCTCTTAATATTCATACAAGTGGTTCTCTTTTCTCCAAAGGTCTCTTTAATTTTCCTGTAGGCAGGAAGTGAGATAAGCCTCTACATCCTTACATTTATCCTCTAGCCATCCCTGCTCAGCCATTTTGCACTTCCTGTCGATCTCATTTTTGAGACGTTTGTATTCCTTTTTGCCTGCTTCATGGCAAAGAGAAGTCTACTAATATCAAATATCGGCCTTAATTTGAGGAAGAAATTTCTGAGAATGTACGTCTGGAGTACAGCATTGTATGGCAGTGAAACAAGGACTGTGGGAAAACCAGAACAGAAGAGAATCGAAGCATTGGAGATGTGGTGCTACAGACGAATGTTGAAAATTAGGTGGACTGATAAGGTAAGGAATGAGGAGGTTCCGCGAGGAATGGGAGAGGAAAGGAACACGTGGAAAACACTGATAAGGAGAAGGGACAGGATGATAGGACATATGTTAAGACATAGAATGCCTTCCATGGCACTATTGGGGGCTACAGAGGGCAAAAACTGTAGAGGAAGACAGAGATGGGAATACATCCACCAAATAATTGAGCAAGTAGGTTGCAAGTGCTACTCTGAGATGAAGAGGTTAGCATAGGAGAGTAATTCGTGGTAGGTCGCATCAAACCAGACGCAAGACCGATGAAAAAAAAAAATTATTCCTGGCGTCACACTGAGGAAGCCATCTAGTATGTCATCAGGTCACGGGTGGTAGTGGCTGAGGGGAGCCTGACGGCTGGGCAGTAAGTAAAGACCACCTTGCGTCCTCATGCGTTGCCTGTCATGCGATTATATCGTGATGTCATTTTTCCGTAGGACAATGCTCGGCCACACATGGCACGTGTCGCTATAATCTGTCTGCGTTATGTTGAGGTACTATCGTGGTGAACAAGATCATCTGATCTGTCCCCGATAAAAGCCGTGTGGGATCAGGTTGGATGTGAAGTCCGTCCCAGAGCTTGTATTCAGGATATGACTGACAGCTACTGCAGTTGTGGGCCAACTTGCATAAAGGCTTTGTGACACCCTTCCCAACCGAATTAGTGCATGTATCCAGGCCAGAGAGACTGATTAGTGTGCTCATAATGGCAAGTTATTTATAAATTTGACTCGATACTGTTATCACTGAAATAACGTCACATACGCTTTCAGCCCATGAAGTTTCATTTCGTTTCCTTCTACCCTTGTAGGTGCTTCACACTTTTTTTTCAGATAGTGTAGCAATTCACTCTTACAACTTCACAACTGCCACAATATAAAACCGAAGTATGCACTCATCATTCTTCCACTCAGCACTACGATTGTGAACACAAATCTGAAGATTATTTTTGGCAACAAATTTGGGAAACAGTAATATTGTAAGCAATATAAAATTAGTGGAAATAAGTCTAAATCGCGGTGGTTATTTTATTAAAATGGCATGCTTCGGGCTAGTCTTCGGCCATCTTTAGAACAGCGCAATGAGCTGAAGTTGACGATGTCTAGAACAATGAGTACACTTCAGTCGCTGAAACTACCGAAACTGGTCATTTTAATAAAATAACCATCGCGATCTAGAATGTTTTTTCATTGATTGTTGTGAAGATTATTTCTGTGAGAGCATGTAATTTAGGGGAATGCTATCGGCCGTTTGCACCTACGTTCGTGAAATCGGTCTTTTGTCTGCTTCCTTTTTTTAAGGAGAATCTTTGCTTTTCTGTCTTCCCTTACTCAAACGTCATTTGCCAGTTCTACCTATAGGTCTTCGAACCTTGCCGGATATGTTACTGATAGCAGTTATGGGCAGTCAGAGAATGTTACCGGATAGGTCTGAAACACTTCCATGTGGGCAGGCCTTACACATTAGCTCGTAACCGATAGAATCCCTGACCATTTTCAAGACTCTTAGGTTTCATGCTAACGTAGCAAGTTAGCTGTGAACTTTGTAATTTGACAAATGTAATATTGGATCCGCACCTACCCCAAACAGATCGAAATATCGATCTCGGTTGGAATCCAGTACAGAATATCCTTGATACGTTTACCACCCATTCGCCTGGTTAAACTCCTGCACATCTCCGTTTAATTTTCGTTACGGACATAGTCACTCTCTCACCTTTGTTTGCCCCTGAGCCCTAACATTTCACTCCCTCTTTGCTGGCAGCTGTCTTCTAGGACCTCGTTGTCGACGGGATGTTAAACTCTAATCTTTAAATCTCTGATAGCTTTCTGTGTATCCCTCGATTGCTTTGTGAGTAACCCTCAGTTTCTGATTTTTTTCACTGCCGAAACTACATGTCTCACTACCTCAAGTCAGAGAACTAGATATGAGCACATGTTTGCAGCGCATCACAAGTTTAGTTCTGTGAGAAATTAACTTACCAAAAACAAATGTTATAAATTATTTATTGATTTCTATCCAGCTGTTGTCTTCATTTGCCCGGAATCTAGGGCCTCATTGTTTATTTGTAGACTTATAACTTTCAGGTGGTGTATTATGAGTGATATCGGTTTTGTGTGATATGGTTACTCCTAATATTTAGTAAACGATTCAGTATTCATGTATGGTAATCTGAGTTGGGTAATCAGTTTCCTGGGCAGCTAATACCCTTAAATTATTTGTCTACTGAAGTACTGAATTACCGTATGCGTTTCTTTTCCTTTCAGTGCGCCGTGTTCGCGGTGCAGGTTTTGACAAAATTACCTAAGGAATGTGGTTCACGTATAACTGATCACTTCTGACATGGAACCCTTTCAAGCCTCGACCTTTACGTTGTAGCAGCGATAAACCAATTATGCAGTCTTACAATTAGATTCAAGAGATTTGTCGGTTTCTTTCGCGAAATACTGCACTCCGTTCATTAGCACGTGTTGTACTATGGTACTTCTCCAGTCACGCTGTCAAATGCAGTTTAGTCAGTATTGCGATACATTAAAAAAATGGACGTTTCTTTTCGCACTGTCACTAATTTAATTCCATTTTTCAGTGTTCTGATCCTCATATGAAATATTTGTCGTAGCCAAGTTGCGTACGAGGTCTTCTATAATGAGCAGAAATAATATGTCAGTGGAGAAGTGAAATTAAAAATAAATAAATAAATAAAATAAACAAACGCGTCCGTACGATGGTCGCCACCGATCAACAGATTGACCTGGTGTGTTAAACAGATACGACGTGTATTTTTTGCAATTGTAACTATCCTTGTAAGGAAGATATTAATGTTGCGCAAACCTTAATAACCACTTTACTTGCGTAGTTCCGTTTGTCAAAAATGCATTTCGTATCTCTTTAACAGTCTATGTCACTTTTTCATTGGTTCTAACCTCTATCAGTACACAGTTTCATTTATAATGAATCAAAACTAAATTAAAAGAGAACTACGCAACTAACGGCTCGTCCATTAACTGGTAAAAGTCAGATGAAATCCACGTGCCTACCTGCAGTTCATACGGGAATAATAATGTCATTTAAAAATTGTATAGTTATTTTCATTTGTTACGTTAGTAATGCTACCATCGTGCTAATGCTAGGTTAAAAATAGCGAGGAACAACAGGTGAATGTAATATTGAAGATATTTAGCCCAGTTGTCATTCGTGTGATTATTGCCACAACATATTTCAGGGTAAAAATTATCCGATTTTCAAGTGCTTAAAATGTTTTGTGCCATTAGGCCTCACCACAGTTTAAAAACACTGCGCACATGTGCACTGTCAACTAAAACAATTTTGCAACCATACCTCGGAAACGGTGGATGCACCGGCTGGTGATGTTTTATGGTTTGTGTTGACAATGCAATAAAAAAATTAAAGAACCTGAAAATGGGATAATCTTGTCCCGAAACATGCTGTGGCAATAATCACACGATTGACAACTGGGCTGAATATCCTCAATATTACTTGAATAAAAGCTGTAGGATGGCTTCACGTCAGTTAGACAGGTGAATGCAGTATTGTGAACTGCAGATTTTTGTTTCTATGATTCGTTAAATTTTCGAGTTCCAAAGATATTCCAAATTCCAGAATCTTTCTTTCGCTCTGCATGGAGTGTGTACCGTTTTTAAGATTTCCTGCCAGTAAAATACGATGTGCCGATTACTGGTTATCACTGTTAGCATTCAACCGCGATTCTTCTACATATATTTTAACAACGCGTTTCAAGAGAAAATGCTCTCATCATCAGGTTGTAAAGTCTATGTCATGAAATTAAACGGACTAAAAAGACAAACTACCATCACAAATAGCTGGGAAGTCCATAGAATAAAACAGAATTAAAGTATGTTGGACTGTGGGTCCTCGTCTTACACTGAAGTTGTTGACACAACACAATATATATGTATAAGAATCGCGGTTGAATGCTAACAGTGATAACCAGTATAACGACAACTGCTACCTCGACTCCATAATGGATTATATTAAATACGATGTGCCGAGCCGGGCCGGCCTCGGTGGCCGTGCGGTTCTAGGCGCTCCAGTCCGGAGCCGCGCTGCTGCTACGGTCGCAGGTTCGAATCCTGCCTCGGGCATGGGTGTGTGTGATGTCCTTAGGTTAGTTAGGTTTAAGTAGTTCTAAGTTCTAGGGGACTGATGACCACAGCAGTTGAGACCCATAGTGCTCAGAGCCATTTGAACCATTTTGCCGAGCCGGGACTCCAACTTGGATCCCTGGATTCCGAGTTTCCGTTTTAAGCCCCGGTCCGGTACGCAGGTGTGATCTTTCACGAAGCGATAGTCCATTACTCCTCCTCCTCTCAATCCGCGATTAAAATTTCTGCTAATCCTTGCGTTCTGTAATAAATGTTTTCATTTACGCTCGGTGATCAAGACTTGAGGAGCTTACGTTTCATATGTAATATAGACGATTGCTTTTTGTCGTTGGTGCTATTTCTTTTAAACTAAAATCGTTCACGCTAACCTCACAAACAACTTTCAAGGATAAAGCTCACATTTATGCATTTGTTCTTCGGTCTTTTGATGACGTAAAAATTAAAACCTTCTGTAACCTGTCTTATAATGTCTACTTATTTGCGAAATTTTTCATCGTTCATCAACTTACGTTACATTATGTTTGAAACACCTTAAAAGAGCCCTTTTAAGTCGTTAATACAAACTTAGGATAAAATAAAATGAGATAATTGCATTGACTGAGGAAAAGAAATACCGTCGCTAAAGAGGGATTTGCACCACTGTGATGTATATGAACTTCATGGCTCGCATTTTTTACAGTGTAATGCTGTAGAATGCCCAGCTGCTCATAAGGCCAGATTAAACCGAGCCTTGCAAACAGTATGATCGCCTAGCAGCTGATTCTCTCGTTTTTGTTGCTTGTCGTGCTATCTGTAGATCAGTGGAAATCTTTAACTTTGCGTGCTAGCAATAACGTGCGTTTGAGTTGCCGTGAACTGGCGGCAAATTCAGCCGTTTAACGCCCAACAAAAACTCGGTTTTTCCCGCATCCGGATGTATCACAAAGTTATGCTTTAACACTGCTGACGCGAAGAAATAGAAACGATAAATTATCTGTTCGGAACTCAGCTGAAGTTACTTGTACTTAGAAAAGCATAAGAACTCATCCGGTTGGTTTGGCGGAACTGGAAGATAAAGTCTACGGTATACAGGCCAGTATTCTTGTATTTACTTCAATAAGGAAGATAACCAGAACTGTTTTATTAGTTTATGGTCACCGCCCATGCCCATAACCTTGGGTAAAACAATGTAGTTCCCACCACGTAGGCATATGAGTGTAATGGGCCTATGGTAGCACTAATCGTGCTTACTTTATGGATGCACATACAATGGAAGTTATAGTTAATTTCAGACTTAATGAACAGGATGTACACAAATCACATAATGATGAATGTTGTCGTAGCTGTACTACAACGCTGCGCAAGAGAATGAAATAATTTAAAATCTCATCGAAACTAATACAACTGGTAAAAATGTGCAATAAAAACTGAAATTTTAGAGTTAACGAACAAAACAGTTCCTCAAAAACGTTTTTCTTTTTTTTATAAGCGAACAAGAAGACGTTATGTACTTGCAATTTTCAACTTGGTCATAGAGCAGAATATCAGAAAAACGATAATCATACATTGGAAAAAACAGCAGAACACGGCCTTAATATACGAGTAGACATATGGGATATAATAATTACAGGGGTAGATAAGCAATAAATTAAATCACCCACCATACTACTATCGAGTAGCTTATTTCGACCAAGATTGGAAATTAATATGGGTAAAACCATATGCTGCAAATGAATGCTCCATATATCTTAGAAATTAGTACCGAAAATCAGAAGGAGTAAAGAGATCCGTTTTCCTCGAAAAATATTTTAACGACAAAAGTCAATGTCAAATAAGAAATTAACAGCAGAATACAAAAATTAAATGGATTTATTATGCATTTCTAAACAGAAATGGACAATAGCATGTATTATAGAAATTAGGAAAGGATTAGAAAGAAACAACGTCAAAAAATCGGAAATAACAGTAAGAAATCTTTACAAGGATGAAATACTAAATTTAAAATGCTTTTAAAGCAGAAAAAAATGAGAAATCGGGAACGCCTTGGACCGAAGAAAGGAAAAAAAACAGCGTTTCATTTCTTTCTTATTACGAAAGCTTAAGTTCGAACTCGTTTGCAATAGTAACAGTAAACCGGTCAATAACAAGCTATCCCCAAACAGTTAAAATTTCATTTTATTATCAATTTTTGAATACAAAATTGTTAAGGCTTTTGTGGCCACTTGTTGACAAACTGCCTACTGGCTTCTGTCTCGGATTCTTCGACCGACGTTCATCTAATGATTTTACTGATGTTTCGCCAGCACGAGTGGCTGGCATTGTCAAAGCTTCAACCTCCACTGCCAGTTCACCACCGGCAATGGAGGGTGAAGCTTTGACAATGCCAACCACTCGTGCTGGCGAAACGTTAGTAAAATCATTAGATGAACGTCGGCCGAAGAACCCGAGACATAAGCCAATAGGCAGTTTGTCAATTTTTTGATAGTTGTTGAATAACGAGACGGAACCGAATGACTCCGTCTGCCGTTGGCACCGAATGGCCGAACACCAAAACGATTCGTACTCCCCAGGTGAGTACTTAGTAGACGTGCGGAACAGTAGAGTCGCATGGATTATCAGTGCACATACAAAATCACGATTCTGCGAGCAAAGTAGAGAGCAGTTGTGATTAGGTCGTGTAATTTGATTTATAAAACATGTACAACAATGAATACGATATTTATTTGTGTACAAACATTTATTTGTGAATAATATAGAAAATTAGTTACTTCAGGTGTGACTTGTAGGCGTACATTTGTTATGCGATGAACGTGAAATTAGAAGGTGGTGGCTTCTAAGAAAACTTCCGGACGTTCATCTTAGCAGCAGTGTGCCTTTGCGTGTTGATCAGTGGTTTATTTACAACCTCACATCTACGTTCAGGAACGAGAATGTCACTTGAAGGCGCCAGCTTGGTGGACAGTTTCAGAATTTCAGTATTTTGGTTTGATGCAGCAAGACACAACTAGACTCTTGCACGTCCTTCTACTGCAGTGCAAATGAAGACAGTTATGAGTCACCTGTGGTAACAAAGAGAAGGGAATGGCAAAAGCGCTGATGGCTGACTTGCATCGCATTCAGTGTCGATAGCGCGGTTTAAAAACGTTATAATGTGTGTGAAATCTTATGGGAGTTAACTGCTAAGGGCATCAGTCCCTAAGCTTACACAGTACTTAACCTAAATTATCCTAAGGACAAACACCCACACTCATACCCGAGGGAGGACTCGAACCTCCGCCGGGATCAGCCGCACAGTCCATGACTGCAGCGCCCTCAGACCGCTCGGCTAATCTCGCGCGGCGGCGCGGTTTAGATATACGCATTCTAGCACAGGATCGCTCTGTCTGTGTTGTGTACGTAGTTCCGCGTAGTCAGCGCGTACACAAATTTCCCAATAGAGCGCGCCCCGCTAAGCACAACAACGCAGGCGCAGCGCTCGTCCGTCTCCACACTACGAGATGGCGCTGCCATAAAGACGGACCAAATTCTGCTTCCGCCTATCCACGTATTTATATGTAACGCAGCCAATGAGATTGCTGCTAACATAGAACCTTTTCTCCTCGCGGATCACACTCGCGCAGTGAAACTGAACGCGCGAGGTATTATAACGAGTGTACAGACCTCCGATTAGTCAGCCTGCATTTGTCTGCACCAGTCTGCACTTGTCTGCACCTATCTGTACCAGTCTACATTAGTCTGTACCAGTCTATAGTCAAGTTTAGGGTCTGCGCCTAATAAGATTACCATATTCCTGTACATCGCCATGAAGAGAAATGTATAGACACTTTGTCGACTATATGAGATATGTGAGAATAAAATTAACGTACCAAGACCAAAGGAACTTAAGATTGTCAATTGTAAATAGCATCCAGAACCAAGTTAAGTTACTTTTATGCTTGTTATTATTTTAATAAATGTGTGTGAAAATTAATCAAGTTCTGTTTAAAGTTGGTCACCGTCAATCTGCTACTCTAAGTGTGCAAGTGGCATTTCTATCGTCTGACCTAACGGCAGAAGATAAACACGCCACGATAAGACCACGAGATGCATTGCTGACACTCGCCTACTTCGTTAGAGCGACAAGTCAAATAATCTGATGGTGTGTGTACCGAAGGTCTTACAGTACGCACACCACAATCTGCCAGACTTATCTTCAACAAGGGTGACACACATTTTGTCCCGTGAGCTAATGTTCACTCTCGAATGGCTAATAGGAAGAGTGGAACAAGTACTTGCTCAGTCGCTGTGACTTACTTTCGGTGGTCTGGCCGCTATTAGGGCCATCTGTCTGAACGCAATAGTTTGCACCTCAAAAAGAAGACGCTGAGAAAAAAGTTTAATCGACTTCGTGTCCGCCGCGGGTAGCTTGTTTAAATTGGGAATTTTCATAATGAAACAAGGTAACGGGCTGGCGGTGCCGTTACGACGTGGGCGAGAGGGCCGCGAGCGGGGCTGGGAGTCGGTGGGAGGCATACGTGGGCATGAATTTTGAGTCGATATCAGGGCATCGGTCACGGCGAGGTGCGGGGGCTTCCATCAATAAGCGCGCCCCCTACCCCGCTCTCCCTGTGTGTTCCCGCCGCGAGCTGCCTTTTTGCCGGCTGGCGAGGCGAGGCGGACGGACGCCGCGTTTATTTTCCCGGTATTCCTAAATCTCTATTAGAAGGCGTTGTGCGGCGGGATTGAGAGGCCGACAAAGGCAGTCTCTATTAGCGCACAATGGGCCGCGCCCCGCGACAATAGGGCCCCACGCGCGCGCCCGCCCGCCTGCACGCACAAACATACGCACTCACGCACACACACACACACACACACACTCACACACACACATACGCAGGGGCCATGCCTGGCGGCTTGCCTTCTCCTACCTGTAGCCGCAGCTGCAGCCGCCCCGGATCACGCTTTTGAATGTGGGTGGGTACGTGTACGTGAGTGCGTGTCTGTTTGTGCGTGCATTGTGGGTTCAGTCGTGTCAACAGCGCAGAGGAGTTTGTCTCCTGAACGAAAAGCTTCTGTCAGTGGCCTCACACTGGTCATTTCTCCCGCCCATAAAATAGCCAGAAGATCTGCGCCACCCATCTCCGTCGAAAGCCTAGTTTACACGACGACACTGGGTTGCGCCACTCGTTGTGTGCAATGAGTTGCACGCAAATGGTTTCATATGAGTGTAGACACGGTGAAACCAGTGTATACTTCAGTTTCGACGTTTTGTGGGTCCCTGAGTCGTGTCTGAAATGAAAGTTTTGGCAGCTGCACGTTGCGCGAGATGTGATGGAGTTAAAGTTTGTTGCGTGGAATCGGTGCATAAGAAAAAAATAAGAAACGTGTTTCGATTCGTGACTGGATGAAGAAAAGACGTCAGCTCGGTTGCTCAGCATCCTCGCTGAAATAATTTGTTACGGAAGATCCCAGAAGTTCCTTTCATCATCTTAGAATGTCACCAAAACTGTTCAAGTTTCTTCTAAACAGAATTAATTATGCTATAAGGAATAAAGGTACTGTAATGCATCAAGCACTGTCGCCAGAACTGAAATTATATATCATATTGCGTGCTATAAGATATGGTTTTAGTTGGCGATGACGCTATTTCATTAACACCAACAATTATTAACGTTAACAGTAATAATTATTAAGATTAGCAACAATAATTATTCGAAGCACGCCGCATTAAGGAGAGAATGGTTTTCAAACTACTCTTTTGAAGACAGATCTGTACAGTGGCAATATTTCAAAATTCTAACATATGTGAATGGGGAGCACTGCAGCGACGTTTTAAATAGATGAATATTGAATAAAGAATGCAGCTTCTTCCATTTATATAGCCTTCCCTCCAGTCAACAATATTCCCTAACAAAGAGTTGGTTAACTCGAACGTTGGGATTTTAGTCTTGTAGACGAGAGCATTGTCACAGCTAGAATTAAACTTGATTGTATTTTTCTTAATTCAGTTGCATATGTGCTCCTAACTCAATACATTTTGCCTAAAGCTCAGATATTGTCAAACCATCTATGTTATGATCGCACATGATGGTCTCAGCGGCACCAATGTGTTGCTTATTTTTATGCCAGTGTGCACTCGGTGTGCTTGCCGGGGGGTCTCGTCCGTAATGTGGAGGAGGCCCTTCCGGCAGCTATTGAACGCACTGGGTGTGACCGGCTGCAGATAGTAGCACATGTCGGAACGAATGACGCCTGCCGCTTGGGTTCTGAGGCCATCCTTGGTTCCTTCCGGCGGCTGGCTGATTTGGTGAAGACAACCAGCATCGCACGCGGAGTGCAAGCTGAGCTTAATATCTGCAGCATAGTGCCCAGAGTCGATCGCGGTCCTCTGGTTTGGAGCCGTGTGGAGGGTCTAAACCAGAGGCTCAGACGACTCTGCGACTATAATGGTTGCAAATTCATCGACCTCCGTTATTGGGTGGAGAACTGTAGGGCCCCCCTAGACAGGTCAGGCGTGCACTACACACCGGAAGCAGCTACTAGGGTAGCAGAGTACGTGTGGCGTGCACACGGGGGTTTTTTAGGTTAGAGGGACCCCCCCTTGGGCGAAACGATAAAATACCTGACGGCTTACCAGAGAGGACATTACCATCGTTGATAAAGAACGTCCGTCCTCAGAGACCAAAAACAGGAAAAGTCAACGTAATATTGGTAAACTGCAGGAGTATCCAGGGCAAGGTTCCTGAATTAGTATCTCTTATTGAAGGAAATAGTGCGCATATAGTATTAGGAACGGAAAGTTGGTTAAAACCGGAAGTGAACAGTAACGAAATCCTAGACACAGAATGGAATATATACCGCAAGGATAGTATAAACGCCAATGGTGGAGGAGTATTTATAGCAGTAAAGAATTCAATAATATCCAGTGAAGTTACTAGCGAATGCGAATGTGAAATAATCTGGGTTAAGTTAAGTATCAAAGGTGGGTCAGATATGATAGTCGGATGCTTCTATAGACCACCTGCATCAGCAACCGTAGTAGTTGAGCGCCTCAGAGAGAACCTGCAGAACGTCGTGAAGAAGTTTCGTGATCATACTATTGTAATAGGGGGAGACTTCAATCTACCAGGTATAGAATGGGATAGTCACACAATCAGAACTGGAGCCAGGGACAGAGACTCTTGTGACATTATCCTGACTGCCTTGTCCGAGAATTACTTCGAGCAGATAGTTAGAGAACCAACTCGTGAAGCTAACGTTTTAGACCTCATAGCAACAAATAGACCGGAACTTTTCGACTCCGTGAATGTAGAAGAGGGTATCAGTGACCATAAGTCAGTGGTTGCATCAATGACTACAAGTGTAATAAGAAATGCCAAGAAAGGAAGGAAAATATATTTGCTTAACAAGAGTGATAGGGCACAAATCGCAGAATATCTGAGTGACCACCATCAAACGTTCATTTCTGAGGAAGAGGATGTGGAACAAAAATGGAAAAAATTCAGAAACATCGTCCAGTACGCCTTAGATAAGTTCGTACCGACTAAGGTCCAAAGCGAGGGGAAAGATCCACCGTGGTATAACAATCATGTACGAAAGGTACTACGGAAACAAAGAAAGCTTCATCATAGGTTTAAGAGTAGTCGAATCATAGCTGATAAGGAAAAGCTGAACGAAGCGAAAAAGAGCGTAAAGAGAGCAATGAGAGAAACATTCAACGAATTCGAACATAAAACATTGGCAAACAATCTAAACAAGAACCCTAAAAAGTTTTGGTCATATGTAAAATCGGTAAGCGGATCTAAATCCCCTATTCAGACACTCGTTGACCACGATGGCACCGAAACAGAGGACGACCGAAGAAAGGCAGAAATACTGAATTCAGTGTTCCGAAACTGTTTCACTGCGGAAAATCGTAACACGGTCCCTGACTTCAGCCGTCGCACGGACGCCAAAATGGAAAATATTGAAATAAACGATATCGGAATTGAAAAACAACTGCTATCACTTAGTAGCGGAAAAGCATCCGGACCAGACGAGATACCCTTAAGATTCTACAGTGATTATGCTAAAGAACTTGCCCCCTTTCTATCAGCAATTTATCGTAGATCGCTGGAAGAACGTAAAGTACCTAGCGACTGGAAGAAAGCGCAGGTCGTTCCCATTTTCAAGAAGGGTCATAAATCAGATGCGAATAATTATAGGCCTATTTCGCTTACGTCAATCTGTTGTAGAATAATGGAACATGTCTTGTGTTCTCGTATTATGACGTTCTTAGATAATACAAATCTCCTTCATCATAACCAACATGGATTCCGCAAACAGAGATCATGTGAAACTCAGCTCGCCCTATTTGCCCAAGAAATTCACAGTGCCGTAGACACTGGCGAGCAGATTGATGCCGTATTCCTGGACTTCAGGAAGGCATTTGATACGGTTCCGCACTTACGTTTAGTGAAAAAAATACGAGCTTACGGAATATCGGACCAGGTTTGTGATTGGATTCAGGATTTCCTAGAAGAAAGAAAACAACATGTCATTCTTAACGGTTCAAAATCTGCAGATGTAGAGGTAATTTCGGGAGTACCGCAGGGAAGCGTGATAGGACCTTTATTGTTTACAATATACATAAATGACTTAGTTGACAACATCGGTAGCTCCGTGAGGCTATTTGCAGATGACACGGTTGTCTACAAGAAAGTAGCAACATCAGAAGACTCGTACGTACTCCAGGAGGACCTGCAGAGGATTAATGCATGGTGCGACAGCTGGCAGCTTTCCCTAAACGTAGATAAATGTAATATAATGCGCATACATAGGGGCAGAAATCCATTCCAGTACGATTATGCCATAGGTGGTAAATCATTGGAAGCGGTAACGACCGTAAAATACTTAGGAGTTACTATCCGGAGCGATCTGAAGTGGAATGATCACATAAAACAAATAGTGGGAAAAGCAGGCGCCAGGTTGAGATTCATAGGAAGAATTCTAAGAAAATGTGACTCATCGACGAAAGAAGTAGCTTACAAAACGCTTGTTCGTCCGATTCTTGAGTGTTGCTCATCAGTATGGGACCCTTACCAGGTTGGATTAATAGAAGAGATAGACATGATCCAGCGAAAAGCAGCGCGATTCGTCATGGGGACATTTAGTCAGCGCGAGAGCGTTACGGAGATGCTGAACAAGCTCCAGTGGCGGACACTTCAAGAAAGGCGTTACGCAATACGGAGAGGTTTATTATCGAAATTACGAGAGAGCACATTCCGGGAAGAGATGGGCAACATATTACTACCGCCCACATATATCTCGCGTAATGATCACAACGAAAAGATCCGAGAAATTAGAGCAAATACGGAGACTTACAAGCAGTCGTTCTTCCCACGCACAATTCGTGAATGGAACAGGGAAGGGGGGATCAGATAGTGGTACAATAAGTACCCTCCGCCACACACCGTAAGGTGGCTCGCGGAGTATAGATGTAGATGTAGATGTAGATAATCAGCATCACTGAAATCCCACAAACACCTACGCAAAGCATGGACATCCAAAAAGGGAACATTATCTCCGTTCCCCCTTTCATATTTCAGTTTGTCTACACTCTACGAACACACATAACCTCAAAACTCATGCAACTAGTGTCGCCAAAGTTGGAACACGCCGAAAGTGTTTCACCAACGAGTTGCGCAAACGCGCGGCGCGCATGCGCAATGGCCTGTAGTGCAGTTGCCTGGAACCTAGTGTCGTCGTGTAAACTAGGGTTAATGTACAAGCATCGTTTTTAAAGATAATTTCAATATCTGCACTTTGAGCTTGAAATATACACTGTGCGTATGAGATGTGTATGAGTACACAACTGTTTCTGTGCTCTCAGTTTTAGTGAAGGGGCAAAGTACGAGAGATCTAGTCGTGCTTGTAAGGACGAAATCACCAGAAGTTAAAGGTAGTTTCGGGAGTAACTCAATAGAGTGTTGATGGCCGCTACTGTGCACAGTACACAGGACACATCCTGTGTACTGTAACGTAAGACGTTACACCCCTTTTATTTCGTGAAACTTTCAAGATATCGAAATTGGGGAATGATAGTACGTAGACGGGCACGCGGTTTTGTTGTGTGGGTAATCCTGTTAACTATTGTATCAGTCGCTGTAATAAGCACGTATAAGCTTATTTATTTATCTTTTTAGTAGAACTTCTGCGTCTATCAGAAGATACGACTCACAGCCGTACACAGTGATGGCGCCGCACGGCAAGGCCGGCCTCTTGACAGACGCAACGTAGTTATCGTCAGACGCCGTAGAGAGTGTACGCAACACGGACGGTTTTACAGTTCCGCCTTGCGTCACGAAAACAAGTTTCCGAGTCGACATCCACGGCACAATTGTGGATATAATCGGATCCAATATAAGTGGCTACACGACTTCACTCGGGCAGAGTGTGAACAGTTTGTTCGACGGCGTCGAGACATATCTACCGTTGCCGGCTGAAGAGTAGACTTAGACATTATATTAGTTATATTATTTTAATTATTTACTCCTTATTTAGCGTGACCAGACTATGATCTTAAGACCCTCTCTTACATCTGGAACAACAAATACAAAAAGTATTATCACATTAATAATAATTAACATTATTAATAAAAATTGGCAATAATAGTAATAGTAGCACTAATAATAATGATCAAATAATGGAGGCATTAAGAGTGATATTGTCTAATTTAGCACTTTTGGAACCTTCCTTGGTATTAGAAGAAGTGGAAGAGATTATGAAAGAGGAGAGGATTGGAATTAAAGTGACTGTAGCTGCTAGGAAAGAAGAGAATTTCAAAAGAGAACTCAGTTGACAAGGGGAGGAAAATGTTGAGGAGGAGAGAGAGTTGACGAGACTGAGCAGCAAGAAGAAGAGTTATTGTGATAGAATGTGGGCTATCCAGCTGTCTTTTGGAATATGGAATGATTTTAATTTCTCTAATCTTTTGAGGAAGACTGTTCCAAAGTCGCGTTCTGATATAGAAAAACTGATTTAGAGAACACACACTGTTATGTAGTGGTACAACATGGTCCACTGGGTTCAGGACTATTTCAGTGTTCGAAGCCAGTCCAACGACCGTGACTTTTGAACTACAGTGCGACGCATTACCTTCACATTCAAGTTGCGTAATCTATAAACTCTCTTAATAAATTATTGTAAATTGTTGCTACTCTGTGTTGCCATGATTTTTATCTTCGTTGCCTAAACCTATTTATCCCTGTCACGAGGCTGTATATTTGCTGCGTGCAAGCAAGAACAGCAGCTACTCGTGATGGAAGGGAACTCTCTTCCTGCCACATTTATGGTGACCGAGAGGAGTATTTGGCGGAGACAACAGAAACGATATATACGTTTAAAGGCATTCGATGGACTTTAAAATACGAGTACAGTGATTTGTTCTCAGTTCTTAAAGTTGGGGTTGAAACACTTCACGAAAGTATCCGAGAGATATGCACAAATTGAAAGGTGCCGAACTAGGCTACTGCGGTGTAAAACGCAGTCATCTGGCGTGTTCATGTGAGGCTCCGTCATGAGATGTAGCCAGAACCTCGACTTTAACGTTCTTATGTGGACAACATTGTAGAAACACTCACCGTAATCGGAGCAAAATCCCTTCTGGTTCATTCCACGGTTTACCCACTTTCTTAAAGTCCTTCTCAGAAGCATAAACCGGACTCAAGAGTAACGTCCCGCATTGTGTTAGAAAACTGAATAACAGCTTCAGCTTCATAAGATAGTTCAAGACATACCTACTAAAGCAGCAATAAGGATTACCATTCTCCTTGTACCCACTCGTTACTCTTATACGTCCTTCTTCCCAACCAGATCTTCCTCTTTTCCCAAAATGCAAACTCCTTAAATTTCCTTTCCACAGAACTCGATACATCAGAAATCGCCTATCTTGTGGATGTATAAATTCTTTTTATATCTGCCACTATCATTAGTGTTATAATTGTCTTATTGTTGTCATTATTATTATTATTATTATTATCATTATCATCATCATCACTATTAGTGGCACCAGCTGCAGTAATACAAACCCTGCCGGCATTTATTAGTTCATAGTCAGTGTTGTTTACTCACATTGCCACTTCAGATACTCAAAATCATTTTCATATTGTTTGTCATATTAAAATTGTTATTTCTTAGGAAACCATGACATAAAAGAGGTACTGAACGTGTGAAGCCCTGGTCCAATGTAAGAGAGGGCGTGATGGCCCTAACTAGAGCCCGTTAAATGAGTAAATAAATTAAATAAATATTTTGTCCTAGTCCTACCCCTAAGTCCCTACATCCAAATTTTATTTTATTTTTCTAGCTCAACGAGTAAACTAAAGTCACTGCGTCTCATTGTAATATACATGGTGGTTGTTATTCGTGTTTAAAAACCTCTGAAGCGACGTAGATGATGCTGAGACAAGTAATTTAATATAAGACACATGGGGTCGCAAATGTCGCGAAATACCCTAAAAGTGGATGACAAATGTTGAAAACGTGACGTCACCAGATGATGATCCTTGCCTCACGTGCAACGGTGGAGCCCATCGGTCTGTCGCACTGATCATCCCAACACAAGTCACGCATTCACGTCGGTGTGGCTCCGGGTCTACGTGTGGACTTCAGCGCGTGGGGCTTGGGTTCGAGCTTTGAGACTGGCAAGTAGTATTTTTTTTTCATTACGCTAGACAATTATGTGTTTACATTGAGATAATATTTATTATCATTTACCATTCCCGCAGTCTCCGCTGGTTTATTGCAAAGTACAGTATAATGAAAACCTACGGTATTGCGCCGCAAGTAAACGAGTATAAGCTTTCGAATTGCGTCGTTACCAGTAAATAACCTACGTTTCCTCTGCTAAGTAACGTATGTAAACAAAAAAAGGAAGGACAATGGGAAAGAAATACAAACTAAGAACAGATATTACTTGACTACAGCGAGGACAATAATTTGTAACCTTCTACTTTTACAGCAGATCACATTTACGAAAGGTCTTCGAAACTTACACCATTTGCTCGAATGCAAGTACTGCATCATTCAATAGTCCCTTCATGATCAAGCCAATCGCTACAGTGAGGCGAGGTACATCATATGGTGACGTCAAGAGTTCAACATTTATCGTCCATTTCTGGGGTATTTCCCGACATTCACGATACCATGTGTCACATATTAAGTAACTTATCTCAGCGACATCTAGGTCGTTTCGGTGATTCTTAAACATTGGCAAGAATCACGCGGTATACCTTACACCACGTGTTTTCAGTGCACACATTGGTGTCTCCACTGTATGTTCCCAGCAGGTAGGAGTATCTGCTTAAAAAGTTGTTTCTCGCAGTGTCAGCAAGTGCTTGAAATATAAAAGAAATTTCTGTTTCTCTTCAGTAACTTTGGGCTAGAATAAGTTTAGAAACAATACAATATGCAAATATACAATACACTATCGAATAAGTGTTTGTTTATTTCATTACAGCAATAAACCAATGTGTTTATTTCAATGTAGCACTCTATCTCTATTTGGCTACATTCATAATTTTTTATGTGTATAACACTGCGCTTTCTGAGTACTGCACATGCTTTGGTTACTCTCTAACGTGATTAGTACTTACATTGGAAATCTTTCAAAATTTTGATGAACCACATCAATTTTCTAAAATTAAGTATTTTAGTCTTATTTTGTCCCAGAACAATGCATTGACCACCAATACATCCTTTTCATTCATAAAATGTAACCTCAGGACCGAGGACGACGTAAATTCAACTTGAGCTACGATGTTCGTAAATGGAGTTGTATTCTAACTTCTGCATTATCAGAAGGCGCTTAAGAAAGCTATTTTAAATGTGTGCCCGGACGCATTTTTAGGCGACTAGTTCTTGTGGAGGCGAGCAAGCTGTGGAAAGACCTGACACGACGACGGACCCTGGCGTGAGCGTTCATCCTGCCGGCGTTTACACCTGCAGCTGCCGATTCCGACTGCCTTATCTTTCAAATTTAGCACGTTTCTTGAATTTGTTGCTAAGGATTTCACCGCAGATTGCATCATTGTACTCATGACCGCAAGAGCGTTTAATGGCGCTAAAAGAAGTATATTGTTCCACTTAGAAAAACTATTTGAATTAGTAGCTCTACTGATACATGGGTGAAGAGGAGGTAGAAGAGAGTTATATGCTACACAGTCCACTCTCATTTACCTTAAACTTCGCCTCGATATTTTGAACCGTTCACATAATAAAAGCGGTGTTGAGTCTTACCAACTAACCCAGTACGTAAATGATACACTGAATAACGTCGAAAGTTCCACGGGGCGACGTGCGTGAGATAGAGCGACTAAAATGGATCTATAGTTCCATATACATCTAAATCTACGTAAGTTACATCACGGTATGTACAGGAGAGGACATCAGGTCCCATTATTACCTTCTTCCGTGTTCTTTTTGCAAATGGCTTGTGGGAAGGACAGTTGTCAGTAAACCGACGTATGGCACCTATTTTTTTTCCTCTTTGCGGGCATTTTGCATGAGGTATGGGGTAGGAAGTAATACTCGCAACACTTTCACGCTTGCTGAAGGATCCATTGACAAAATTTGTCGTAGTCTGTTAATCTTCTCTCTCTCTCTCTCTCTCTCTCTCCTTCGTTAATCAAAACTTGTAACGGTCATAGATGACTGAGAAGTACTCGGCAACAGTCGAAAAAGTGTTTTATAGAAAGAATTTTTCACTCGTCAACGGAGTGTACGCTGATATGAAACTTCCTAGCAAACTAAAACTGTGTGCCGGACCGGGCCTCGAACGCGGGACCTCTGCTTTTCGCGGGATGTGCTTTACCAAATTTTTTGTTTTTTGTTGCTCTCATTTTGTTCTATATTGTTCGTTGAATTTGTTCGGGGCGGACGTCCGATGACACCCGTTGATCCATTCACTCAGTTTTTTTATTGCAGAGGGTAGTTAACCCTCTGACCGAACACGCTGAGCTACCGTGCCGGCATCCAACTGAGCTATCCAAGCGTGAGCTACGATTCGTCCTCACACCTGTACTTATGCCAGTACCTCATCCCCTACCTTCCAGACTTCACAAAAGCTCTCCTGCGAAACTTGTAGGACTACTCTTGGAAGAAACTGTACTGGCGAAAGTAAAGCTCTGAGGACGAGTCGTGAGTCATGTTTGGGTAGCTCAGTTGGGAAAAAAAAAACAAGAATGTTGGTAGAAGACTTGCTCGCTAAGGCAAAAGTCTCGGGCTCAAGCCCAGGTCCGGCAAATAGTTTTAATCTGCCAAGAAGTTTTAAGTGTTTTGTAAATTAGTTCTTTCATGAATCAAATGTATTTCCCTAGGACTCCTGAAATTAATCTCAACCTGTCGTCTGCTTTTCCTATCATTAGTTTTACGTGGCCATTCCACTTTAAATTGTTTCGGACGATTCCTCTTAGGTATTTTACGGTTGTTGCTGTTGATTGCCAGCCGCTGTGGCCGAGCGGTTCTAGGCGCTTCAGTCCGGGACTGCATGACAGCTACGGTCGCAGGTTCGAATCCTGCCTCGGGCATGGATGTGTGTGATGTCCTTAGGTTAGTTAGGTTTAAGTAGTTCTAAGTTTTAGGGGACTGATGACCTCAGATGTTAAGTCCCATAGTGCTTAGAGCCATTTGAACCATTTTTACTGTTCATTTTTAGCTAGTGGTGTAATCGACCAGTAATGTAATTGACCTCATCGTTTACTAATTTATAATAATTTTTATTATGTTCTGAGTCAACTGCCAGTTCCGGCACCAATAATAGATTTTCTGCAGGTATTTCTGCGTGTTTTTATGGTCTTATGACTTTACAATCTTCCTTTACATAAAAGAATCACTCTCACACGGCTTCCAAATCTGTCCATTAGATCATATATAAGTTCTGTAAACAGTGGCAGACCTATAATACTCCACTACAATACTTACGAAAATATCTTAACGTTTGCCGATTTCGCCTCATTAAGAACAACGTGTTCAATTTTATCTGTTAGGAAGTTTCGAATACAGTCACAAATCTGGTTCGATAATCACTGAACTAGAATTTTGTCGACGGAAGGCAGCGCGGAACTGTGCTGAATGCCTCTCGAAAGTCAAGGAACAGGGAATATCACAGGCGCAGGCATATAACCATCAATCAGGGCGCAAGGTCGCGCGGATACCTCCGTCGGAGGTTGGGGTCCTCCCTCGGGCATGGGTGTGTGTGTTGTCACTAGCGTAATTTAGTTTAAGTTAGATTAAGTAGTGTGTAAGCCTAGGGACCGATGACATTAGCAGTTTGGTCCCATAGAAACTTACCACAAATTTCAAAATTCCAGGCCGCAAGGGAGGAGGCATCGACCTAAGATCATGGAAAGACGCATCAACCTGATAGCAGTTGTCTATAGCGCTCTCCCAACATTAACTGAGTGGAATCCATGCTGATTTTTGTAAAGGAGACTTTTTTCCTAAAAAAAAAAAAATCACCGATGTAAGGTCTATAAATTATTTCCGGTTACCCCAAGGAAGTGTGATAGGACCGTTACTGTTTACAATGTATATAAATGGTCTAGTACACGTGTGGGTAAATAGCACCCGCGGACCACACGCGGCCCGCCTAGACAATCAGAAAATTCTGCCTTGAACCGAGTTTCCTTCTCCTGCACGACCGCAGATCTTCAATAGGACAGCCACGTCAGTACGCATGCACAGTGTAGGTACAATTCGTTCAAACCAAATAGAGAATACGCTCGGGGTCTGATGGGGGCGAGCGTAAAGGCATTTCCCATTTACACCCGCTCCCATCAGGCACCGCACCGAGTTACCAAGATGATTTGCGCCAATGGTACGATGCACTGCGCTTTTCGGATTGATGTCGGTTATTTTCTTGCTACCTGTGCAACAGTAAATATGTAAATGTTTAAATTCAGTGAAACCATCAATCTCTGAAACAACCAAAAATAAGTGAGGTATATAGAGCCCTAATGAACAATTGAACTTAATTGACCTTTCCTAAAGTACAATGTTAACTAATGAATGCTAATATTTTAAATAGTGCGGCCCTCCGCTAACATCTGTTTCCACAAAGAGGCCCCGAGCTACAACAATTGCCAACTCCTGATCTAGTAGAAAGCGTCGGAAAGTCGTTAAGACGCTCCGCAGATGATGAGGTTATCTACAAGGAAATAGCAACGCCAGAAGACAGTATAGAATTGCAGAATGACCTGCAGAGGTGGCCCGCAGAGGACTGAAGAATGCCGCAGCTCTGGCAGCTGACCCTGAACCTCAACAAATGTAACATATTGCGTATACATAAGAAACAATTGTACTACTGTACAACTACTCTGTTCATCGCCAGTTGCTGGAAACAGTACATACCATAAAATATCCAGGAGTAACTACCCAGAGCGAACAAAGTGGAGTGACTACAGAAAACAAATAGTAGCAAAAGCAGATACCAGACTGAGCTTCATAGGAAGAATCTTAAGGGAAGATAACTCATCCACAAAAGAAGTGACAAACAAGAAGTTTGTTCGACCGATCCTTCATACTACACCACTGGCCATGAAAATTGCTACACCAAGAAGAAATGCAGATGATAAACGGGTATTCATTGGACAAATATATTATACTAGAACTGACATGTGATTACATTTTCACACAATTTGGGTGCATAGATCCTGAGAAATCAGTATCCAGAACAACCACCTCTGGCCGTAATAACGGCCTTGATACGCCTGGGCATTGAGTCAAACAGAGCTTGGATGGCGTGTACAGGTACAGCTGCCCACGCAGCTTCAACACGATACCACAGTTCATCAAGTGTAATGACTGGCGTATTGTGACGAGCCAGTTGCTCGGCCGCCGTTGACCAGACGTTTTCAATTGGTGAGAGATTTGAAGAATGTGCTGGCCAGGGCAGCAGCGGAACATTTTCTGTACCCAGAAAGGTCCGTACAGGACCTGCAACATGCGGTCGTGCATTATCCTGCTTAAATGTAGGGTTTCGCAGGGATCGAATGAAGGGTAGAGCCACGGGTCGCAACACACCTTAATTATAACGTCCACTGTTCAAATTACTGTCAATGTGAACAAGAGGTGACCGAGACGTGTAACCAATGGCACCCCATACCATCACGCCGGGTTGATACGCCAGTATGGCTATGACGAATACACGCCTCCAATGTGAGTTCACAGCGATGTCGTCAAACATCACGATGCTGTAAATGACGTTTTTCCATTCGTGCACCCACGTTCGTCGTTGAGAACACCATCGCAGGCGCTCCTGTCTGTGATGCAGCGTCAAGGGCAACAGCAGCCATGGTCTCCGAGCTGATAGTCCACGCTGCTGCAAACGTCGTCGTACTGTTCGTGCAGATGGTTGTTGTCTTGCAAACCTCCCCATCTGTTGACTCAGGGATCGAGACGTGGCTGCACGATCCATTACAGCTATGCGGATAAGATGCCTGCCATCTCGGCTGCTAGTGATACGAGGCCGTTGGGATACAGCACGGCGTTCCGTACGACCCTCCTGAACCTACCGATTCCATATTCTGCTAACAGTCATTGAATCTCGACCAACGCAAGTAGCAATGTCGCGATACGGTAAACCGCAATCGCGATAGGCTACAATCCAACCTTTATCAAAGTCGGAAACGTGATGGTACGCATTTCTCCTCCTCATACGAGGCATCACAACAACGTTTCACCAGGCAACGCCGTTCAACTGCTGTTTGTGTATGAGAAATCGGTTGGAAACTTTCCTCATGTCAGCACGTTGTAGGTGTCGCCATCGGCGCCAACCTTGTGTAAATGCTCTGAAAAGCTAATCATTTGCATATCACAGCATCTTCTTCCTGCCGGTTAAATTTCGCGTCTGTAGCACGTCATCTTCGTGGTGTAGCAATTTTAATGGCCAGTAGTGAATTTGTCAGTCTGGGATCCCTGCCAGGTAGGACTGATAGAAGAAATGGAGAGGATCCAACGAAGAGCGGCTCGTTTCGTTACGGGATCGTTTAATTGGTGCGTGGAGGTTACAGAGATGCTCAACGAACTCCAGTGGTAGACACTACAAGAGAGGCATTGTGCATCACAGAGAGGTTTACACCTGATACGACCACGATGAAAAATTCCATAAATTAAAGCTAATACTGTGTTTTACAGACGAGCATCCTTCCCACGCGCCATTCCCGAGTGCAACAGGGAAGGTGGGATTAGCTAGTGGTATCAGAAGTACTTTAAGCGACGCACTGTCAGATGGCCTACCGAGTATTGATGTAGATATAATTATATACAAGAATCACTTGCCATCATTTCTACATCTTTGAGCAATGGAGGACTTGTATGACCTGAGTGAATATAGTGTATTGTGAGGTAATTGTCCTGTGAGAGGGTAACGAATTCTTATTAAGAACGGAAGTCAGGATACGCAAGCAACATTTTCAGAAGCATGGTCCTTAAACATTGATACCACCATTTAATGTGTCTTTCCGATTGGTGAGTAATATATGTGGACTATCACCACATAGAAGTGAATTACATAAGCGTTGACGCACTTCTTCGTTCGATGATGTGCGCATATAACAGAACCATGTAGCTGCCCTCGCCACGTCAACTACACTGTAGCAAAATGGAAACAAACATCGTTATTCGTAAGTGACGTAACAATTTCAGTTCCTCTGTGATAAAGACATGGATATATAACTATGCGTTTTAATAGCAATCTCCATGAACCTTAAAATCTAGGAAATGAAATGCTCGTCTCAGCGTATAAAACCATTCCTGCAGCAACACTTTACGGACATATTTTAACCGAGATCTTTTGTGGTCAGGATCTTCCTGTAGCTAACAAGTTGAATAAAATAAACTATTCACATCATGTCATGCAGTATACGTAATTGATTTTAAATGAGACCCAACGCAAGGGTTGCTCCCTGCCGCCGTTGGATAAGCAGCTGCCAGCAGCAAGTCGTATACTCCTAGCTCACTTATTTGTTACATAGTTTAATTCTTAATTTCTTTGCGTGTTTTTGGTACTTGCATCGTTTAATTCATAAATTTCGAGCGTGTTATAGTATTTGAGAGTGTAGCATCGCGTTTTAGTACCTGAATAGTGTAAAATCGCGTAGTCTCCTTCCGCCGACGAGCAGTGTGTCAGCAGTGGGCAAGTAGCAGCATTATTGCATCTATTAGGCAATCTTGTATTTTAATAACCGTTTAAATTTTGTGCCGAATTGTTTGTGCTCTCTGTAGATTAGTTCAGGCGTTCTTTGCACAACAGTTTTTAGCATGGACAGGGACTGCAACTGCTGTGTTCGGATGCAGGCTGAGTTGGCATCCCTTCGCTCCCAGCTTCAGGCAGTGTTGGCTTCGGTCACACAGCTTGAGGCTGTTGCCACTGTGGGGGTCCGTATGGGGGTTTGTCGGGGACGGCCAGCTCGTCCCACGCATCCCCCGATCGGACTACGACTCTGGCTGCCCGGGATACTGCCCACATTGAGGCTGATCCCTCACCTGTGGTAGAGTGGGAGGTCGTCTCGAGGTGTGGCAGGGGGCGAAAGACATTCCGGAGGGCTGAACGGAAGGCCTCTCCAGTTTGTCTGACGAACCGGTTTCAGGCTCTGTCTCAGGCTGATACTGATCTTCGGCCGGACATGGCTGCTTGTCCTGTTCCAGAGGTTGCCCCTCAGTCTGCAAGATCCAGACGGTCGCAGAGGGTGGGCTTACTGGTAGTTGGGAGCTCCAACGTCAGGCGCGTAATGGGGCCCCTTAGGGATATGGCAGCAAGAGAGAGGAAGAAAACCAATGTGCACTCCGTGTGCATACCGGGGGGAGTCATTCCAGATGTGGAAAGGGTCCTTCCAGATGCCATGAAGGGTACAGGGTGCACCCATCTGCAGGTGGTCGCTCATGTCGGCACCAATGATGTGTGTCGCTATGGATCGGAGGAAATCCTCTCTGGCTTCCGGCGGCTATCTGATTTGGTGAAAACTGCCAGTCTCGCTAGCGGGATGAAAGCAGAGCTCACCATCTGCAGCATCGTCGACAGGACTGACTGCGGACCTTTGGTACAGAGCCGAGTGGAGGGTCTGAATCAGAGGCTGAGACGGTTCTGCGACCGTGTGGGCTGCAGATTCCTCGACTTGCGCCATAGGGTGGTGGGGTTTCGGGTTCCGCTGGATAGGTCAAGAGTCCACTACACGCAGCAAGCGGCTACACGGGTAGCAGGGGTTGTGTGGCATGGACTGGGCGGTTTTTTAGGTTAGTTGGCCTCGGGCAAGTACAGAAAGGGCAACAGCCTCAAAGGGTGCGGGGTAAAGTCAGGACATCCGGGGACCAAGCAGCAATCGGTATTGTAATTTTAAACTGTCGAAGTTGCATTGGTAAAGTACCGGAACTTCAAGCGCTGATAGAAAGCAACGAAGCTGAAATCGTTATAGGTACAGAAAGCTGGCTGAAGCCAGAGATAAATTCTGCCGAAATTTTTACAAAGGCACAGACGGTGTTTAGAAAGGATAGACTGCATGCAACCGGTGGTGGCGTGTTTGTCGCTGTTAGTAGTAGTTTATCCTGTAGTGAAGTGGATAGCTCCTGTGAATTATTATGGGTGGAGGTTACACTCAACAACCGAGCTAGGTTAATAGTTGGCTCCTTTTACCGACCTCCCGACTCAGCAGCATTAGTGGCAGAACAACAGAGAAAATTTGGAATACATTTCACATAAATTTTCTCAGCATGTTATAGTCTTAGGTGGAGATTTCAATTTACCAGATATAGACTGGGACACTCAGATGTTTAGGACGGGTGGTAGGGACAGAGCATCGAGTGACATTATACCGAGTGCACTATCCGAAAATTACCTCGAGCAATTAAACAGAGAACCGACTCGTGGAGATAACATCTTGGACCTACTGATAACAAACAGACCCGAACTTTTCGACTCTGTAAGTGCAGAACAGGGAATCAGTGATCATAAGGCAGTTGGAGCATCCCTGAATATGGAAGTTAATATGAATATAAAAAAAGGGAGGAAGGTTTATCTGTTTAGCAAGAGTATTAGAAGGCAGATTTCAGACTACCTAACAGATCAAAACGGAAATTTCTGTTCCGACACTGGCAATGTTGAATGTTTATGGAAAAAGTTCAAGGCAATCGTAAAATGCGTTTTAGACAGGTACGTGCCGAGTAAAATTGTGAGGGACGGGAAAAACCCACCGTGGTTCAACAACAATGTTAGGACACTATTGCGAAAGCAAAGAGAGCTTTCTGCAAGTTTAAACACAGCCAAAACCTCTCAGACAAACAGAAGCTAAACGATGTCAAAGTTAGCGTAAGGAGGGCTATGCGTGAAGCGTGCAGTGAATTCGAAAGTAAAACTCTATGTACCGACTTGACAGAAAAGCCTAGGAAGTTCTGGTCTTACGTTAAATTAGTAAGTGGCTCGAAACAGCATATCCAGACACTCCGGGATGATGGTGGCATTGAAACAGAGGATGACACGCGTAAAGCTGAAATACTAAACACCTTTTTCCATAACTGTTTCACAGAGGAAGACCGCACTGCAGTTCCTTCTCTAAATCCTCGTACAAACGAAAAAATGGCTGACATCGAAATATGTGTCCAAGGAATAGAAAAGCAACTGGAATCACTCAACAGAGCAAAGTCCACTGGACCTGACGGAATATCAGTTCGATTCTACACAGAGTACGCGAAAGAACTTGCCCCCCTTCTAACAGCCGTGTACTTCGGAAGGTTCCAAATGACTGGAAAAGAGCACAGGTAGTCCCAGTCTTCAAGAAGGGTCGTCGAGCAGATGCGCAAAACTATAGACCTATATCTCTGACGTCGATCTGTTGTAGAATTTTAGAACATGTTTTTTGCTCGCGTATCATGTCGTTTTTGGAAACCTAGAATCTACTCTGTAGGAATCAACATGGATTCCGAAAACAGCGATCGTGTGAGACCCAACTCGCTTTATTTGTTCATGAGTCCCAGAAAATACTAGATATAGGCTCCCAGGTAGATGCTATTTTTCTTGACTTCCGGAAGGCGTTCGATACAGTTACGCACTGTCGCCTGATAAACAAAGTAAGAGCCTACGGAATATCAGAGCAGCTGTGTGGCTGGATTGAAGAGTTTTTAGCAAACAGAACACAGCATGTTGTTCTCAATGGAGAGACGTCTACAGACGTTCAGGTAACCTCTGGCGTGCCACAGGGGAGTGTTATGGGGCCATTGCTTTTCACAATATGTATAAATGACCTAGTAGATAGTGTCGGAAGTCCCATGCGGCTTTTCGCGGATGATGCTGTAGTATAGAGAGAAGTTGCAGCATTAGAAAATTGTAGCGAAATGCAGGAAGATCTGCAGCGGATAGGCACTTGGTGCAGGGAGTGGCAACTGACCCTTAACATAGATAAATGTAATGTATTGCGAATACATAGAAAGAAGGATCCTTTATTGTATGATTATACAAGGTGATTCAAAAAGAATACCACAACTTTAAAAATGTGTATTTAATGAAAGAAACATAATATAACCTTCTGTTATACATAATTACAAAGAGTATTTAAAAAGGTTTTTTTTCACTCAAAAACAAGTTCAGAGATGTTCAATATGGCCCCCTCCAGACACTCGAGCAATATCAACCCGATACTCCAACTCGTTCCACACTCTCTGTAGCATATCAGGCGTAACAGTTTGGATAGCTGCTGTTATTTCTCGTTTCAAATCACCAATGGTGGCTGGGAGAGGTGGCCGAAACACCATATCCTTAACATACCCCCATAAGAAAAAATCGCAGGGGGTAAGATCAGGGCTTCTTGGAGGCCAGTTTCATCACTCGTTCTCGGCCGTCCAGAACTTTTCCCTTTGCACAAACACCCATTCTCTGTAAACTGTTTATACCAACGTTTAATACACCACCTATCAGGAGGTTTAACGCCATACTTCGTTCGAAATGCACGCTGAACAACTGTAGTCGATTCACTTCTGCCGTACTCAATAACACAAAAAGCTTTCTGTTGAACGGTCGCCATCTTAGCATCAACTGACGCTGACGTCTAGTCAACAGCGCCTCAAGCGAACAAATGTACAACTAAATGAAACTTTATAGCTCCCTTAATTCGCCGACAGATAGTGCTTAGCTCTGCCTTTTGTCGTTGCAGAGTTTTAAATTCCTGAAGTTGTGGTATTCTTTTTGAATCACCCTGTATGATAGCGGAACAAACACTGGTAGCAGTTACTTCTGTAAAATATCTGGAAGTATGCGTGCGGAACGATTTGAAGTGGAATGATCATATAAAATTAATTGTTGGTAAGGCTAGTACCAGGTTGAGATTCATCGGGAGAGTCCATAGAAAATGTAGTCCATCAACAAAGGAGGTGGCTTACAAAACACTCGTTCGACCTATACTTGAGTATTGCTCATCAGTGTGGGATCCGTACCAGATCGGTTTGACGGAGGAGATAGAGAAGATCCAAAGAAGAGCGGCGCGTTTCGTCACAGGGTTATTTGGTAAGCGTGATAGCGTTACAGAGATGTTTAGCAAACTCAAGTGGCAGACTCTGCAAGAGAGGCGCTCTGCATCGCGGTGTAGCTTGCTGCCCAGGTTTCGAGAGGGTGCGTTTCTGGATGAGGTATCGAATATATTGCTTCCCCCTACTTATACCTCCCGAGGAGATCACGAATGTAAAATTAGAGAGATTCGAGCGCGCACGGAGGCTTTCCGGCAGTCGTTCTTCCCGCGAACCATACGCGACTGGAGCAGAAAAGGGAGGTAATGACAGTGGCACGTAAAGTGCCCTCCGCCACACACCGTTGGGTGGCTTACGGAGTATAAACGTAGATGTAGATGTAGAACGGTGACTCCAATTCACCAAAATTTTCCCTGTCGTTCAGGGCTGCACATTATTCTACAGGAAAGATACGCTAATGATAAAATATTAATTCCTCTGCTTTATTTGTGACAGATTAGTTAGGAATAGCCATGTACAAAAGTTATGCTTTTTTATGTAAGAATTTTAAATGAAATAAAAATAAAACAAATTATTTTCTAGTAAGCTGATTGCTGTATTCATAATTTTAGTGCCGGCCGAAGTGGCCGCGTGGTTCTGGCGCTGCAGTCTGGAACCGCGAGACCGCTACGGTCGCAGGTTCGAATCCTGCCTCGGGCATGGATGTGTGTGATGTCCTTAGGTTAGTTAGGTTTAATTAGTTCTAAGTTCTAGGGGACTAATGACCTCAGCAGTTGAGTCCCATAGTGCTCAGTGCCATTTGAGCCATAATTTTAGTCGTGTAATTTCTAGCTGCCGTACCATTCCGATTCTGGTTTCTCAGCTTTATCTGTTTGCTTTCATCGTTGCTCCAGCGTTACCAGACGGATTGTGGGATATGTTGATGTATATTTCCTTTCCACGAAAATGCAGTGTATTCGTGTGTTTCTTTTAAATCATGATGTTTGCTTACATATAACAACTACGGATGAATAATTGGTCGACGTAATCCGACGTAATCTTATTTCAAAAATTGCTGAGGATAAGAGCAGTTTTTCCACGGGGCTATAATGTTCTGCAGATTTTCATCGTAAACTCGTTTTTGCTAGCTCAAACTGGTTTCCTTAGCACGTGATTTGCCTATATTGCCTGTTTTATTTGTTATGTGCCGTGTTTTCCTTTTCAGCCCTTCCATCCATTTTTCCTTCCTAATCCAGAACCAGTCTTCGTTACTCAGTATTATTAGACAAGTACAAAAAGTTTAGCATGAAGTTCTGAATCTGGATGACGTCGTCTCAATGAGCTGATGTCAACCACAAAATTTTACGAGGACACTTTAATGCCCCACTGAAAGATAGAAAAATTTCTACCTGAACAAATAACTACAAATAACTTTCGTATTGAAAGTGTCTTACTGAATCATGTTATCATAACAAATTTCAGCTGTTTCGGTTACTTATATCCCGTATACTATTTCAGTTTTCTGTTCCTTCAGCCAGTGGGAAAACATGGCAAGCTGTCAACATTGCTCCAGAATAAACTGGTCCTCATGAACATCTTTAAAACATGAGGGGCAGAAGTGTTTTACAAGAACCTCGTGGATCCGAAAAAAATTATATTTCAATCTCTAAACTGTGAAACAGTTTATGAAGCCCTTGCAAAAGGCGGAGGATCTTTGAAGCGTCTGTCAGCAGTTTCCTCATTTATCAGAAGTGAAACTGAAAGATGGCGGGTTTGTTTGACCTGATATTAGAAAAAAAATTTATGTTTCATCTTTTGATTGAGTATAACTGTGAGTGAGCCGGATAGCCGGAGTTGACAACTATTTTGCAGTCCTGGAGGGAACTTATTTTGGAGATGGGAGCAAGGCACTGGAACATCGTTAGACCAAGTGCATTGATTTACAAGGAGATTAAATTGAAAAATAAAAAAAGTTTCACTGATGGAAGTACTTTTTTTCTATTCCGTTACGAGAACTTTTCAAACCACCCTCATATTTGATCTCTAAGAGGACACACTTTAAAACATTCCTTAAAAATTTCATTACAGCCGACTACGTTCTCCTTTTATCGTTCTTAGTTATTGTCCCCAAAACTCAATTCCATACATATTAGAATACGGGTGGCCAGTACTTAGTAAAATTTTTGCATTTCGTATCCTTTCTCATCTTGACACCCAGTGTTGCTTGTATCAAGCTGCATATTTCTTGAAATTTATTTAAATTGTTTTTATATAGTTTTCACACTCATATCTAATAACGCAGCCTAACAGTTGAAAATGTAATATCCATTCTATTGGTTATCCATGGAATACTACCGTACTTTGAAATGAACTGGAAATTTTCCCTATTTCCTCAAATTTTTAGGTCACAGTTCTTACATATTTGGTTTAGGATGGAGATTATTATCTCGCTTCTGCATAATTATTTGGTCACGGCAAACAGAAGAGTTTTATGTGTTTGTCTGTCGTGGTATTAATCTAATACCTTGCGTAACTTCATTTTTCCATTGTACAACAATGTCGTCTAAGTACACACTAAACATAACAGGTGAAAGGCTACATTGCTGCTGCCCTCTCTGTTGGTCTTTATTGCTGCTATCTTCACATTCCAAGTATTTATCATAATTTCTTTGTGCTGATATCAAGTCTTTCATACTTGCAATAAATGTCTCGGATACCCTCATTCTCCCATAGTGTCAAAACAATTTTCATAAGCTATGAAAGTGATTTGAGTGACCAGGTTGTATTCTCATCGTTTTTCAGTTAAATAGCTTGCCAAAGTAGGTAATACTGTCATTACAACATCGTCACTTTCCAAAGCCATTTTGTTCCTCAATTAGGAGTGTATCATTTTTGCGTCTCAGTTTATTGTAACTAATTGTTGCGAAGAGTTTGTAAGTAGTGTTTAGCAGTCTTATTCCTCCACAGTTCCTCCTTTATGGTAGCGGTGTATCATGTCAGATGTCTTTCACGTTTCAGGTACCACCCTCGTCTACCAGCATTCATTCTAGAGGTGGTACAGCCTCAGTTATGAATTGGATCTTCCGTACTTAACGGGTTCTACATTGATTCCATCAGATTCTGTTATAGTTGTTATCATTATTACTATTAATTGTATTTCACACTATGACCATTGTGCAACTTTCATTGCAGCGGTCAGTACATGCAATAAATTCTACATCACACAAAGACGAAAAGGAAGAAGAAAGTATTTTTTGATTCAGGGCAAGATAGGACAGACTGCGTATACATAAACGAATGAAAGTAGTAAGCAAACCAGCAAACCATTACTAATAGTACAATTACGTTAATTGTAAACAACTTGAAATGACTGATGGTTTACAGTGTTGCATTAAAGGAACCTGTGAGAAGACCGATAAATGATAAGTATCAAATATTCTTTGTGGTCAGTTTGAAATCTTCCATACTTGTCATACAGACATTTTATAGAAGTCGTTTGTGGACGAATTCTGGCTTGAGACGATGACAGGAAGTACTGACACGGCAAGTGCCATTGATTCTTAATCTGCAGTATACTTTCTAAGGTTCTCGTAGTACCTGCTTTGTATACTTCGATTAAGCTGGACAGCTGCGTCAGAGAGCAGAGCAGGTATCAAGTTTTCGATGAAATTCGCTTATTATATTCATCTAACTGTAGATTTAAAACTGTAGGTCAACAATGACTGAAAATATTTATTTTCAACACTAAATGCAGAATACAGTTGTGTTCCTATCGTTTTATTTTTACCATTAATATGTTTCTGTGATGACGGCTCGCCTGAACAGTGAAGTAGCGACTGCCGAAGAATGTTGCAGATGCTTGTATCTGTCCCAGAAGGTGGTACGATGTTTCTTGTCCTCCTTTGAAGATATTCTTGGCACGTAACAGTAACAACAAAATTTGTTTTACTTAACACTTGGTGATATGGTTTTTGTGTGTGTGAAATCGTGGAAGCGTAAATATACGGACTGCCGCAGCTTTAGCGTTCCGACGTTGAAGAAAAGCTGCGCTCATGCGATGACTCACAGCATACGTCACTTTCAGTAAATTATGTAGATATGTACGGAAATTCCAGTGGCTTCATTCCGATGCCAGATGTTGTCAGTATGTGTCACAGAACGGGTTGAGAGTTTGGCCTTAGCGTTTAGCCTTGTGGAAGGGTAATTAACACGTGGTTAAAAGCACTTGCCTCGATTTATGTTATACATCTTACAGCACGAACTCTGTGAAGGACATGACGGATTAACACTCGGTAAGTATTTAGAGGAAAAGGTCACTTGGCGGTAGCTGGAGTTCCTTACGAGGTTCTGCAGACTCTGGTGATCGCTGGCCCTCATTAACCTCTAAAAAAAAAAAAAAAAAAAAAAAAAAAAAAAAAAAAAAAAAAAAAAAAAAAAAAAACACCGACAAGACCTGTGGAACCGTGACACTTAAGCGAGTACCGTAATGAAACTGGTAACTGGAGTTATTAAGCTGCTAAGCTGTTTCTGTTAACCTAGAAGGGGTTTTTATATCTTAATTTCAGAGCTTATGGCTCTCAAATGGTTCGTTGGGTAACTGACAATCATTGTTAAATGAAACACCCTGTAGAAAATCGTTATTCAGTATATATGAGATACCTTAGACGATGCAAGGCATCGGAAGTATTCTCAAGTTGTAGGTGATAACCACCGTAGAGCAAAAAAAAAAAAAAAACTGAATATATAACTATTTTAATTAGTTGTTCTTTTGTGCAGTTTAAGCTTAGGACAGTAAGGTGTTTATCATTTTAGCTCTTCAGTTCAGTTGGCCTCACGAGGGCTAGGTGAACCCTGCTGGTCATCCAACCACGTGCTAGTCAACACGGACAGCGCTACAGCGCTTAACTTCCGTGATCTGACGGATACTGGTGTTACCGCTGCGGCAAGGCCGTTGGCTGACATTATGTAAGTTTATTTAAAAACATTCTTATTGATTTTTTTTATGCACCATGTAATAAAAAAACTCCATTTTGAATTAATTGTGGGTGCAGCACTGTAATGGTTCTTTATTTACGTGACCATTACGGCACTCCAACCCCAGTTCTCGATACCAGTAATATCGTACTACTTTTTTGCGAAGTAACAGACATATTTTTGTGACAATATTCACATTTGGTTTTATTAATGTAAAGGCACTCCGATGTATCGATATATTACAGTGATATGGTTCTTGTGTGTATTCATTTCTGTGAGACTGTCATAATCTTTGACTTACTTGTAACTGTTTTGGCGCGAATGCGCACAGAGCAGGCTATCTTTGTTTCACTTTGCAGAAGTTAAGTTGTTATTTCACTTTGTAAAAGAACAGTCAAGTCTTGTGTTTGGTTAAAGTGGAAATTAAATATATGAAGAATGATACACAACTGTTTTCTTGATGATGTGACAATTAAGAAGAAGTATATGTGAATTTACAAGAAGTTTAATAAAAATGTGGATCGTGAACACCAAGACAAAAATTATTTCTACCATACCATTGTTCTGATCTGCGATTGTTTGATCGTTAAGAATTTTCTGAAACACGCATTTGTTAGGTCTTCAAATATAGCTAAAATACAGATCTGGACCTTCTAGCAGTCAAAGTGGAATCACCCTAGAATCAACAAGATGAGCCATAACAACTTGGACGAAATGTACGTGGTAATCCAGTCAGATAAGTGCCAAAATTAATGATTTTTTTACAGTGACTTCATTATTTCCATTCTGACAATACCATCCACAGTCAATAACTTTGTTGTTGTCCGATAAAGCGAACATATGCTGCGTGAGAAACATTATTAATCTGACTTCTAACCTACTGTGCAAGTGGTGGTATTGTAAGAAGCACGTACTTATTGCGGTGTCTGAAACGAACTAGTTTTTATTTTTGAAATGGCTGCAAGTGACTGAAAAACACAAAGTACAGTGAAAACAGTAACGCCTATCGAGAAAATAAAAGCATGTTTTTACTACTGGACACCGCTTGCTTCAGTTATTCCAAATTAGTTAACACGTCCCGTGAATCTTCATTTTCTGGAGAGTTACCCTGGGTCATAAGATACATTTTTAGGTATTCCGTTTTCAGAGATCTACAGGTGCAGCCGTGAATAGTTTTGTACCAGGAAAAGCCCCTCTCCACATCTGAGGACATCGCAGAAGCATTGTGAAGACGGCGATATCACCGAAGGCTAGCACTGTACTGACTATACCTTCACACAGTTTACAAACTAGTATTTCCCCGTCAGTGCCGAAGGAGTTCTCTCCAAAATCACTACCAAAACCTGGCGACTTCATGTTGTTGGAACCAGTGGCGGACACAGAGAAACCTCAAGGAGGGGACTCTGAAGATATCTTGAGCTACCTTTACTTTTAACGTAATAAAAAATAATCAAGTCACATGCACAGTTAAAGAAAGTTTTGTTTAAACTGATTATATACATATACAAAACAATACCATCTTATGATATAAAAAGTTACAATTGTGGTTCTCTTCCTTAAATGATGGATTCTATGCGCCAATTCTTCCTGCAAAATTGGATACTTACATCGTCAATAGTACAATGTCACGGTGAGTGTTCTACAGAGCTAAGCCATTAAGTTGATCCTCCTTCACTGTCGACCTCAGCCATGTCTTTGTTCGCCGCAATGTTGGAAATCTGCATTCTACTGTAGCAATAGATACAGGTAGATAAGCAAATATTTTGTACAGCATGTGCGAAGTAGAATAGTCAGATCTGGGACAAACAGATAACGCTTGCATAACAGAATCACGATCATTAAGGGCGCTTATGCTCGTTTGCTTGTATTGAAGAATCTCTCCCATTAGTCTCTTTTTAATCCCAAAGAGTGATTCTTCTTCAAAGAACAGTAGTTCAATTAACCACTGATTCAGTTTATGTGCCAGATTATTACCGTCATGTTTCACAGTCAACTGATCACTCTCACTCTTGCCTAATCTTCACACTTGCACTTGCTACAACTAGGACTTTTTACTTATTCATTCTTCAGTCTTAATATTTCTGTTTCTGAATGTAAACTAGCTTCCTATTCGGCGAATAGTCCGTATCTATAACGCTACGTATCGAAGGTTCTCTGTACAAGAAAACAGTAGAATATTCGCGACTTTTCTCGAACAAATGCCAGACAGAATGACGTATCAAAATTACTAGAATGGCCGTGACTTTTCTCGTACGTATGTGTTAGCTGCCTATGTGCCAGACAAAAACGTATAAAATACGATGACGAGGACGCGCATCCCACCATGGAAAGTACAAACACTCGATAACTCGATTCAGTCGAGTCGACTGACGAAACAAACGGTGCGGGCTGACTGGGGGGGACGGCGCGGGTGGTAATGCGGGTGCTCCCGCGAGGGGGAGGGGGGCGGGCGCGCCCCGCGGACCCCCAGTATGTGTCCGCCACTGGATGGAGCACTTTCGGCATGTTGAACCAGACACAGTTTGTAATCAAACTAAGTGGTGTAACCACGTGTGCGATGTTTATTACGTCAGTAGCCGCCTTTGTTGACGACGAGAGCGTTTTGTCAACCCCGCTCAAAAATATCTTACATCAGCGGACCAACTAGTGCGTTACGCTGCTTGTCTGCTATAGTGTTGATAAACTTTCCAGTAATTGTTGTGTTTATTTGTGACAACATTACCTGAAACACGTCAAGCGACCAACATTTTCATGCTTTTATTCTCGTGTTCGTTGAGACACGACTAACTGACGCATTTCTGGTAACAGTTGGCCGAAATATTACAAATTATGACAAAAGTTGCCCGAAATATGACCTATTACTAAAAAGCTGTGAATGATTTGATACACACAATAAAAATTCATTTTTCAATACTACCATACCTGGATTCTCACACAAATTGTTATAAAATTTACCCTAAAGTTGGGGAACGATACGACTTGTCATTAAAATCTGGGCCCTAGTGATCACAAACTCCTCCAGGGATATTTGCGTGCTACCTACATCGATACCGGCAAGTTATTGGCCCCAGGAAATCCAAGACCGTATCAAAATCTCTGCAGTAGTTACTCACACTAGCTAGACATATAAAAAGGAGAGAGTGGCACACTTAATTTTATGTATGTTGAGTGAAAGAAGATTTAATGAAACATTTTTTTTATTTACTTACGAAAACATGACTACAACTTACATTTTATGTTTGTATGCAGTAATGTTCGTCTATCATGCTTTTAACGGATGACGAATGCAATGTACGTTCAAAGGGCAAAAGAACTTATTTATATGATATAATCACAATTTAACAAATTCCAGATTTTTTGCTTTACTTTTACCGTGAAACCTTGGCTTCTTGCCAAATTTCGTGATTCTAGTTCAACGGGAAGCACCTAGATGTTTTGATGAGTGAGTTTCCAGTGTCTAAATTGTGATACAAATGGCCGTGTCTTTTGATTGAAGTGACTTAGAAGCATACAATTTTTACAGCTCCAAGGAACCGTAGATCTTAATATGTGACATTAATTTCAACTTGATACGACTACTCATTGCTGAGGAAAAGGGTTCTGAACAGTCCGACAGACAGACTGACGGACAACAAAGAGATATAAGGGTTCCATTTTGACAGAGTGAGGCACTGAACCCTAACAAACTTGCATAACTAATTTTTTGTCTGTAGGTGCACGTGGCCATCGCATAGTCTTTACAAGAAAATGTACTTTTTCCCAACAGGATCTTCAGGAAATCTTCCATCAACCGTGGTTTCCTTAATCAGTCTTAATTTGTTGTGCGTTATGGTGTCTATGTATCTCTTCTCATTGTTTTAAAATCATTGGATTAAGATACGGAAAGTTGAGTTACTGTATTCAACGAATGCAAAAACATGTTCGGAAAATTACATCAGAAAGAGTTCTTGATGAATTCGTAAGGACAACGCACCGAAGCTCAATATGATGCTCATTATAAAATTTGATCAAAATTTATTGGTTAGAGTAAATTATATATTGTTTAGTAGATTAAACGGCATATGACAACTGCCAACTTGACAAGAGATTTCAGCATATCTTTAACTCAGTTTTTCCACATACAGAGAACGAAGAGTTTTACAATTATTCTGAAGTGTTTCGATTGGCAAAACTAGCATGATGCTCCCTTTGCAGTTGCGTGGCCGTGTGGTTATGTGTCGAAATCAGCCAATCCTTTATTAAAAATTTGTGAGAAGACTAGGTCTATAAGAAAGAGACTAAGTCTTTGAACATTGAACATCTTACTAACATTCGAATAGAACATATTTAACTCATTGAATACACCTAGTATGTTGCGACAAGCATGGAGAGCTGCATCAAACCAGTCTCAGGACTAAAGACCACAACAACAACAACATGTTCCGACACAGCGACTCTAATTTTTTCCCTCTACTCCTCTCTCTCTATAAGCTTATATTAAACACTTACTGAGCCAAATGTACACCAGTATTCAATAATAGAACTTTATGCGAATTTTTAAAATTGATGGTGACTCTATTTCACCCGTAAGTCGATGGACCGTGATGGTTGCGTTTTGACATGCTGTAAAATGTTTTGACTTCCTTTTCTTGTACGGCAACAATTAAAATATTTCGTTTCAGACCAAACCATTTTACTAATTTACTCTTGATCAGCAGTTAAATTGTATTAATGTGAAATTGCGTAGGCAGGGGCAAAGCGTCGCACGGGGAAAAGCCACGAATCAGTGTTTTTCCTACTTGTGAGTGTAATGTGACAGCCCTGCATCTTCAGTTGAAAGCTTTCGTGGTGGGAGAGTCAGGTGTGGTGTGTTGAAACTACTTTATTTAAATGCGTATGTGTGTCTGTATTTAAATTGCTGAATGACTGAGAAGATGAAACTTCTGTGTTATTTGCTTCAGAAACAGCTTTGTAAAACTGAACACTGAGAGCCTACTTTCTCTTTACTTTTCCTTATCATGTCAACACTGACCTACAATATTCAAGCGCAACGCAATCTCACTGCTCAAAAAAATTACAACCTGGTTTCAAATAATTAATTCAAAAGAAAAGCCCTGACTAAAAAAAAAAATCTTGACAATAATCTATACATTTCGTGAAGCACTTACCTCACAAAAATCTTCATTACGCGATCTACTGCAGTACAGCGAGCGTCAATAATGCCAGCTAAATAAAAGATTATAACTACTAAAGCCACTAACTACTAATAGGCATGTGGTTATCAAAGGAAAGACATTGTTGCAAACCAAATAACGTATTTTTTACCTTAACAATGTGACATCCAGTTCAAGCACGTATATAAATCGTCTTTGACATGCAGTACAAAGATGTATAATCGTGAATAATTTTCAGTCTCCAAGTCGGATACTTCCAGATCGTTAGCCTACGCTAACACTTCAGACCTCTACCCTCCATCAATGCTAACTTCTCACATTTAACATACATCACTGCTGGCTGTTCACCAACTGCCCAACAGTTCTTCCATCACTGCTGGCGACTAGCTTCCAATTGTCCAACACTATTGGTGATTAACTTCCAACAATGAGTCCAACCAGCCACAGAGTCTCTTACAAAGAAAGCGCAGCCAGAGTTCCAGTGCAAAGCGCTATACAGGGCTGCCAACACAGAAGCTGCCCGCTTACAGTGTTAGTAGTTTGTGCTTTGAAGCTTTCGATATATGAGGTTAGTTTTTCTGGAATTTTCGATCTAAGTATCTACCGTGTAATTGTTGGGTATCTGTGTGCAACAACAAAATACCGAATATTTACCAATAGCTCGTACGTAAGTACATAGCATAACTCACGCTTCATGCTTTGTTGTTAGTTTAACAAGTTGCCATATACGGCACCTGATACTACAATTTCAGAAATCAGCGCCACGTGGGCTAACAACGATGTTCGGAAAATGTCCACGTGCGAGCTTTTGCCCCAAAACATTTGTGTTTTCTTTCTTCAGATTTAATACTGAACACTTTGGTGTATTTAATATATTTAATGGATCATACTTTATCTCACTATTTCACATCGACTGATTCAGTATTAATAAGAGTAATTCAATTTCATGTTACAGAAACTACGAGAGAAAAGTGTCCTCGGTGCCATTATCACTAAAACGTTAGAGGAGGCTTCGAAGCTAATAGAAAATGGATCTTACAGCGCAGCTGAAAGGCTTACGTAAAAGACTTAAGCCAGGCTATGTCGCATCAGCGGTGTGCTTCCTGTATCAATCTGGATGCTATGTTTTGTGGTATTACGCTTAACACTTGCGACGTATCAGCGTACCAGTTTGCCGAAAGTAATGGCGTAATCCACCCGTTTAATAAAGAAAGCCAAGTTGTAAGAGAAGACTGGGATCGCTCATTCATTGCTTGTCATAATTTGAGGCAACAGGAGAAAATCAGAATCGCGAGGTTAATAGGGTTCGAAAAAGCACAAATGGTACTTTTCTTATCAACTTCGAAACTTAGTAATTTAAATGTAATTTTTCCCCTTACGAGCCTATAATGAATACGAAATAGAAATACAAACTGTGCCGGGAAAAACGCAGAAAAGTCTGACATAAAAGGCGAAATAATGGTAATAATTTAATGTGTTTCCTTGTGTTAAAATGATTTGGTTAAATTAGTGATATGTTCGTGCAATGTTTTGATGTTTCATACGATCGCTATGACTGAGACAGTGATGATGATGATTGTGATGATTTTGATACAGTGAAACATTAAACAAGTTCATAATAACAGTACCTAAATAGTACTGTAATTTCCTTTAGTCTGTTGTAATTTTAATATTTCCTTTTTGTGTACAGTTTTGTGCCATAACACTAGGATGTTTACCCCAGGCCTGGGCCAAAGATCCATATCCTTCATTTGCAACATTTTGTTAAATATAATTGTAGTAATCGTACAAGCAATCTTCAGCTTATGGTATCGGATGAAGTATGATCATAGGTGTATTGTGTATACACTCCTGGAAATGGAAAAAAGAACACATTGACACCGGTGTGTCAGACCCACCATACTTGCTCCGGACACTGCGAGAGGGCTGTACAAGCAATGATCACATGCACGGCACAGCGGACACACCAGGAACCGCGGTGTTGGCCGTCGAATGGCGCTAGCTGCGCAGCATTTGTGCACCGCCGCCGTCAGTGTCAGCCAGTTTGCCGTGGCATACGGAGCTCCATCGCAGTCTTTAACACTGGTAGCATGCCGCGACAGCGTGGACGTGAACCGTATGTGCAGTTGACGGACTTTGAGCGAGGGCGTGTAGTGGGCATGCGGGAGGCCGGGTGGACGTACCGCCGAATTGCTCAACACGTGGGGCGTGAGGTCTCCACAGTACATCGATGTTGTCGCCAGTGGTCGGCGGAAGGTGCACGTGACCGTCGACCTGGGACCGGACCGCAGCGACGCACGGATGGACGCCAAGACCGTAGGATCCTACGCAGTGCCGTAGGGGACCGCACCGCCACTTCCCAGCAAATTAGGGACACTGTTGCTCCTGGGGTATCGGCGAGGACCATTCGCAACCGTCTCCATGAAGCTGGGCTACGGTCCCGCACACCGTTAGGCCGACGTCCGCTCACGCCCCAACTTCGTGCAGCCCGCCTCCAGTGGTGTCGCGACAGGCGTGAATGGAGGGACGAATGGAGACGTGTCGTCTTCAGCGATGAGAGTCGCTTCTGCCTTGGTGCCAATGATGGTCGTATGCGTGTTTGGCGCCGTGCAGGTGAGCGCCACAATCAGGACTGCATAGACCGAGGCACACAGGGCCAACACCCGGCATCATGGTGTGGGGAGCGATCTCCTACACTGGCCGTACGCCACTGGTGATCGTCGAGGGGACACTGAATAGTGCACGGTACATCCAAACCGTCATCGAACCCATCGTTCTACCATTCCTAGACCGGCATGGGAAGTTGCTGTTCCAACAGGACAATGCACGTCCGCATGTATCCCGTGCCACCCAACGTGCTCTAGAAGGTGTAAGTCAACTACCCTGGCCAGCAAGATCTCCGGATCTGTCCCCCATTGAGCATGTTTGGGATTGGATGAAACGTCGTCTCACGCGGTCTGCACGTCCAGCACGAACGCTGGTCCAACTGAGGCGCCAGGTGGAAATGGCATGGCAAGCCGTTCCACAGGACGACATCCAGCATCTCTACGATCGTCTCCATGGGAGAATAGCAGCCTGCATTGCTGCGAAAGGTGGATATACACTGTACTAGTGCCGACATTGTGCATGCTCTGTTGCCTGTGTCTATGTGCCTGTGGTTCTGTCAGTGTGATCATGTGATGTATCTGACCCCAGGAATGTGTCAATAAAGTTTCCCCTTCCTGGGACAATGAATTCACGGTGTTCTTATTTCAATTTCCAGGAGTGTAGTTTTCATTTTCATGTAACTGTAAAGGCAGAAGGGAGAAACAGAGAAGAGGTAAGTGCGCATCTTTGCCCCCGCCTACCCTATCGTACAGAATAATCGTAAGAAATAATTTTTTCGCTTGTTCGTCAAATTTAGTCCAAAATTCAACAACCAAAAGCAGACAATTGTCAATACCGTTTCAAGAGTAGCCACCAGCATAAGAGTACTTCATATTACACGTATTTTATATTTTTATTGCCCACTTTGGTAACCTTTTAAAATGGTATCAAGAGAATAATCGAAAACGACGTGATGTACTTGTTAATGTCTTATTGTGCGACATCCAGAAGCGACAGGATTATTTAGCTACAGTACTCACACAAAGCTCACAGGTACTGCAGCAGGACGCTGAGGGAGTCAACAAATATTTCCAGCTAAGCAGCCCAGTAAGTCATCGCTCCATGTAAATAAGCAACTGAGAGACTTCAGCGCTTCCGTAAGCTGCCATAAACAATACGTGGCGATAAAGTGAACAATCGGAAGGACGGTCCCTCATAACTGGATTTTTTTCAGATGCTGTACAGTAGAAACTGATTTGTGGAAAAGTTTCGGTGTAACCCTCTCAAGCGATAATTCAGTCCTAAATTCGTACATGGAGACAATAGAAGAGTTATCGGATGTCGCCTTGGGAGTGCTCTACAATATTGTTGCCTGTTATTGCAAATGATAGAGGGATGTCGCCGGTAACACAGGCAGGACAACCCACAGTCCCATCATACCTTCCACATGCTCAAATACTGACAGGTTCAGAGATTCTGCCGATTTGGATAATCGACGAAGCATCTTAGCATATTGCATCCCGAGAAATATGTCAATGAACATTGTGTTTGTGGAAGATTACATGTCTCTGACTTAGAAACGGCAATAAAATGATCTACATAATGTTCTGGATGGCCCTACATTCTCCTCAGTGATCCCTCACGACACACCAGAGCTGTTTGAAGAGCGTAGTCTTCACTACCCACGCCGAGATGCCCAGAGGTGGACATGTGTGTCGCTGCATCAATGTCGATACACATTCCTAAGCTATCGTCGCAAATATGGAGGCAGAATCTACTACTGTCATTAAATACATTTTTGACACAGTCACCTCTCCAGTTCCGTCTCTCGTACTCTAGGTACAAGATTGGTACTATTTCGAGTCCAGAAGCCGTATAATCAGCAGTGGCTAATTGTTTCACACCTTGGCCCAGACTTAAAACTTATACTGCTGCTGTCCATAAACAGAATGACAAGCATGTGCTTCTTCAGAAAACCAACCTTCAACGACACTGTTACAGATCTGCCACCTCACGTCCAAAATGTTAAGCAATACTTCAGAAAGCTCATCCAACCTCTCATAAATAGTGGTACGACATTGCTTACATTTAGTTAACTGCAAGAGTTGTCATCCTTGCACATCAACATGGAGGAAACTACACCACATTGACTACCCACAAGACCTCCCAATTCATACAGTCTTAAACAACCGTCCCCCAGACCCTTAAAATTTTTCAATCCACTGTGGCATAATGGAAGGAACGATAAGAAGTTCGATATTAGAGAAGAGTGGCATAAGAGGTGGGATGCTGCAACAATAGCACATCAAGGTGTCCAAAACCCACCTGCCAGCCTACCAGGATTTCATCTGCTGAGAAGTGAGTGGAGAAGGATGAACAGAATAAAGTGCAACGCTGTGATGCACAAGTGGGGACTCCGAGTTTCTCCAGCCTGTGATTGTGGGGCTCAAGAATAAACTGTTCAACATATTATTAGAGACTGTCCTCAGAGGAAGTATCCTGGACCATATAGTGACTTTCTTCAGTGAGCCAAAAATAAATAAATAATACTGAAAATTTATTTTGTTTGTCATGTGTCTTGTTGAGAAATACGTAATATGAAGCCAAGTCATATGCAATGAGACTGCATTGCCCTTTAAACGCGGCGTGTTCGTAGTTTCCTCTCTTCCTCCTCCTCGCGCTCTGACCGTGTGGCATGGCAATGGGAATAGGGTGCAACCAGGTGGGAAAGTTACGGCATGCAAAATTCTTGGTCGTCCCTGACTTAACGCATTCACAGAACATCCACTGCATTCTTGAGCCTCTCATCGACTTGGCCCATATATCAAATAAAATTTTTCACGAGAGTATACTTAAGAAGAAGTGCATTCTGCTGTAACAGCAATAATTTTAGTTTCATTACAAGCTTCCTCCTCGATCCGTTAACGATGCAAATTTCCGTTATTACTGAAAGGTTCCTGCTGTGTGAGACTGACTTACCAATAGTGCATAATTAGATTTTACCGGTATGTTATATATTAGTATTCATATCTATTTTACATCTATTTTAGTAAAAGTCCCATATACGAGGGTTATTCCAAAAGTAAGGTCCGATCGGTCGCGAAATGGAAACGACTATGAAAATCCGATAAAGCTTTGCACAGATGTGTTGGGTAGTGTCTCTAGTATAACCCCAGTTAGCATCACGTCGCTCTTCTCATTTCTGAGCTCGCAGTGAGTGCGTAAAGATGTCTAGAAAATAGTGTCTGCCGCCAAGTACGAGGGCCTGGTGAGAAATTTCGCCTGAAGCTATGCAGCCAACATTACATAACTGTCGTGCTGTTTCGTCTTCACGACAATTCTCAGCCGCATTCTGCAGGGGCAATGAAGATGCTCCTGCATCGTTTTCAAATGGAAATGTTAGATTACCCACAATACAGTCCGCAATTGTCTCCCCCTGAGTTTCATCTCTGGTCACATGAACCGCTGTCTTTGAAGACAACATTTTGACACAGACAACGAGGTGTAGGCCAGCGTGGAGAATTGGCGGAAAGCACTGGCGGCTGCCTTCTATGATGAGGCTATTGAAAAGTTGGTACAACGCTATGACAAAAGTCTAAGTCAGAACGGCGACTACGTAGAGAAGTAGCTGAAAGGTGTAGCTAATTGTTACAAGTAAAACATTTCTGATGTTCACTGTGGTTTCAATTTGGCAATCAATCGGACCTTACTTTTGGAATAACCCTCGTATATTTGGCATTCGGAAGCACGTCGAGAGCTTTCCAAATGCCGAAAACGAGTTTGTAATTCTCATGCATACACCTGCTTTTATGTTGGCCTAGTGGCTCAGTAAGGCAGTCGACTTTCGGACTGACCAGAGCCTGTCGCCAATGGCAATTGGTTTGTCTAGGGTATTCAAGTAAAGGACACGAGAACAAAGAACCTCTGACTCACGCACTCGTCGGGTAGACATAGCCTTCGATTGACATTGCTGTCAATGCTTGGGTACTTCGGTGATACATGCTTTTGCCGCGCCATGCAAGGGTGAGACAGCGAGATTTAGCTTTAGATTACTTTTGTCATTAGTAATGCCTTCTCAGTTTAACCACCTGAGTCACATTTAATAAACTGACTGCCGGAATTGATAACCAAGTCTTTTCTTGAGTGTGTCTTCCACGTAGATCAAGTAAAAAAATCAACTAGTCAGTTTTAATGTTACTCTATTCATTCATTACATAGATACTTAGCACTGCTGCGTTTTACTGTCAAGTATTCCGTAGATATCTCGTCACTTAGTGCACCAAAACAATGACTGAAATTTTTTGCCAAGTCGTTTCCTGTGAATTCACATGCCGATACTGTCTTTGCTTCTCCGTCACGTATTTCGTAACTGTTAAGAAATCTCTTACCTTGAAATCTGTGGTGGGCTCGTAATTTCCTGCAGAGGAGATTTTACGTATCACCTTGTGCGTTGTGTGCTTCAAGTCCTTCATTTTACTTGGCGATGATTAACGAGACTATGATCCGTGCGGATTTTTCGAAATTCGTGTGGTCTCTCATACTGTGGAGGGTTTTATGTTTGTTTTAGTCAATTTCGAGGTTTTTTATCTTGTTAATTGTAGAAAATCGTAGCTATCGTGGTGAGTATGCATGTAAAATATGGAACTGTGCATGGAAGTTCGATTTGTAGGATTATCTGTACGATGTGACTTGTATGATGTAACTTGTAATTTATGATATTTCTAGATACACATACGAGGTGCATTCAAGTTCTAAGGCCTCCAATTTTTTTCGGCGGACTGGAAAGAGATAGAAACATGCGCATTGTTTTGAAATGAGGCCGCGTTCATTGTCAATACGCCCCAGAGATGGCAGCACCAAACGGCAGATGGAATTTTACCGCCAGCGGCGAGAATGAGAACTGTTCTAAATACTTGAAATGGCTACGTTTTCTTACTTGAACAGCGTGCAATCATTCGTTTTCTGAATTTGTGTGGTGTTAAACCAATTGAAATTCATTGACAGTTGAAGGAGACATGTGGTGATGGAGTTATGGATGTGTCGAAAGTGCGTTCGTGGATGCGACAGTTTAATGAAGGCAGAACATCATGTGACAACAAACCGAAACAACCTCGGGCTCGCACAAGCCGGTCTGACGACATGATCGAGAAAGTGGAGAGAAGTGTTTTGAGGAATCGCCGAATGACTGTTGAACAGATCGCCTCCAGAGTTGGCATTTCTGTGGGTTCTGTGCACACAATCCTGCATGACGACCTGAAAATGCGAAAAGTGTCATCCAGGTGGGTGCCACGAATGCTGACAGACGACCACATGGCTACCCGTGTGGTATGTTGCCAAGCAATGTTGACGCGCAACAACAGCATGAATGGGACTTTCTTTTCGTTGGTTGTGACAATGGATGAGACGTGGATGCCATTTTTCAATACAGAAACAAAGCACCAGTCAGCTCAATGGAAGCACACAGATTCACCGCCACTAAAAAAATTTCGGGTAACCGCCAGTGCTGAAAAAATGATGGTGTCCATGTTCTGGGACAGCGAGGGCGTAATCCTTACCCATTGCGTTCCAAAGGGCACTACGGTAACAGGTGCATGTTTTGAAGAACAAATTCCTTCCTGCACTGCAACAAAAACGTCCGGGAAGGGCTGCGCGTGTGCTATTTCACCAAGACAACGCACCCGCACATCGAGCTAACGTTACGCAACAGTTTCTTCGTGATAACAACTTTGAAGTGATTCCTCATTCTCCCTACTCACCTTCCCTGGCTCCTAGTGACTTTTGGCTTTTTCCAACAATGAGAGACACTCTCCGTGGCCGCACATTCACCAGCTGTGCTGCTATTGCCTCATCGATTTTCCGGTGGTCAAAACAGACTCCTAAAGAAGCCTTCGCCGCTGCCATGGAATCATGGCGTCAGCGTTGTGAAAAATATGTACGTCTGCAGGCGATTACGTCGAGAAGTAACGCCAGTTTCATCGATTTCGGGTGAGTAGTTAATTAGAAAAAATATCAGAGGCCTTAGAACTTGAATGCACCTCGTAAAGAGGTAGCCTTGTGAGTTTGCTTATGAATGAGGTGTGCTTTGTTCTGCAATGCATTTTCCTTGACCAAACTAAATGTGAAGCGCGATGAATCTGTTCTAGAAGTGTTTACAGTATGAATTTGTTGTGTGTGAGTAAAAGACTTGTAATTTTCCTTTCTATTTTTTATTAATTGGCATTGAAGATTTGTTTTGCACTTTGCCATCACATGCTAAACAGACCTTCTGTCTCAAGATTTATTATGATGTTCAGAAAGTTAGTATAAGAAGATTTGCACTCAAAGATAGAAAATTTTGGCAACCACATCATCGAGTCCAAGCCCGTCCATTGCACAATTACTGGCTACAAGTTATAGACAGCATCGCTTTTCTTTCAGCTTCACATTCTAGTGTGAAGAGGGCTACAAACAAGACATAAACATAGACCCATTTTTCCACTATCCCCATTGGGCTTCAAGCATATTCAAAATGTTGTTTGGTACAGGAGAATAGTCAGGAAAATTGTCGTATGTGCTTTTCCATAAATAATAGTAATTAATTCTGTTGTGCTTAGTTATTCAGTACTGAATGCAATTCCCAATTGTTAATCAGATCTGCTTGCATAATTCATGATCAGTCAATTGCACTTACATACTCATTATCAGTGTTTTACATTTGTACATTTAACATTAGTGAAATGTTCTCATATATTCCATATGAAGAATAATTTTCGATTTTAAAACAACACCATTTGAGTAGCTTGTATGATTTCTTTGCTTCCAGTCCTTTCCACATTTACAAAATGGTTCAAATAGCTCTGAGCACTATGGGACCTAACTACTGATGTCATCAGTCCCCTAGAACTTAGAACTACTTAAACCTAACTAACCGAAGGACATCACACACATCCATGCCCGAGGCAGGATTCGAACCTGCGACCGTAGCAGTCGCACGGTTCCGGACTACGCGCCTAGAACCGCGAGACCACTGCGGCCGGCCACATTTACATATACCACTTCCTACACATGTTTAATTTCAACTCATTATTTTGCTCACCTCTCGAATGATAACTATAACATATAATGATAACTATAACATAAAAAATGAAAAACAAAACAATAAAAATTATAATGTAATAGTAACAGTAGTCATGATAATGTTGTGAGTGTTTTAGTCATTGCATATAGTAGTTTAATGATATGCAGATTTAGTAGATATAATTTAAACAACCTGTCTAGTACTTTGAGATGATGTGATTACAGATGATGTGATTATCAGATTTTAGTCTTAAGTAATAAATTTCACATGGTCTACATAGCAAATTTCTTTTAAATGTAATAATGTTATGCATCATACTTGGACTTGACTTTCTTCTGTGAGTACATCCATAGATAATTGCTGGATTTAGATGCAGACATATGGTTGCACTGATTGCTGTAGTTTCTTGAATGACCACGTAAAATGATGTGGACTATTTCCAATGGTCTTAAATCAATGGATGCTGAAAGAGGCATATATAGATATAAAAACTGACAGTATGCAAAAAGAAACATATGCAGATATAAAAATTAACAGTACACTGCCTCTAAAATGTGGGGATCCTGTATTAATTCTTGATGTAGACACAATTTCTATTCATCAGTACTGCTCAGTTATGTATATATTTCAAATGCAAATGGGAGAGATACTGTCTGTCTTGTAAAGGATTATGTGTTCATATCAAAGACACATTTTATGTGTTTTAATCATGTTGTAGTAAAAATTCTGAATAGAGTGTTATAAAAGGACAATAGTGCTAAATACAGATGGCACATTTCAAAAATATCATTTATTGGCTATTTCTCTTGAAAACAGCTGTTAGAAACTCAAAAGCTAAATAACACAAGAAGGAACATTTTTTAAGAAAAGTAAGTAGATATCTGAATTATTTATTAAGATTCACATATCAATTAATTGTATCTTGGCAAAATCTTATATGACTGGAAATGTGATTTTATCATTAGTCTGCTGTTCTGTGTATTAGAATAATATAATCTAACATAATATTATAATAATAAGAACAACAAATATATCAAAATAATGTTAACAATTAACAATATAACAGTTTAATAACATTAATAATGATAATAGTAGTAGAAGTAAGTATATGAATAAAATAATAACTTTGTTGGTGATGATGGTGATAGTAAAAATAATGATAGTAATAGTAGTAATATTATACAATACATCATTTTAATCCAAGAAAATTTGTGTTGTGCACTGTAATCAATGTAATTATATTGAAATTATGTTTAACAATTTTATTTAATTCTTTATAATAAAGTGAAATTCTTACATGTATTCTTAGAACTAAGATCATCCATTTGGCTTGCTATAATCCCAAATATTGTTTTGCAAATAACATAAACTGTTTTTACATATATTTTTCATTTGGATGCCTAATTAAATTTGCTACTGTTGAGTAAATATTTATGAGATAACTTTTTACAACAAAATTACTGCTTGATGAGAGAATAGCTTTTGCTGCAGCTTCAAACGCATCAACATCAGGCTGATTGACAACAATATGCAGCTACAGAGACAAATTGTCTAGTTTCTGACAGAGACGATTTTTTCAAGACCTGTAGAAGCATAGGTTCTTAATAAATTAATTAGTATATTAATTATATTTCATTGCTTTCAAGCATTTTACTGACACCAGTTTAATTTATTACAACACTGTGAGATAATTGAGATCTACTAAGTAAGTCTATAAATATTAATATCTATAGAAGTTATTATTGAAATTCTGAAATGATAGTCAAAATTAACTCTTGGTTACAAAGTTACAAATAATACTTCAATGAATGTTTGGGACCACAACCTTATATAAGATATTATTTTGCTTTGGAATTATGCAATTTTCTATAAAATTAATTTTCACTTTCTCTTTACAAATATTAAACGGTATTTAAATTAAATTTATAGCAATAATTCCACTCACACAAGTTTTTGCATACAAAACATATTCTGTAAATGTTGCCAGAGGACATATATTTAGCTGATATCATTTAATACTTATGAATGGTTTTTAGACTTGTTCATAAATAGTTTTGCAGAAAACACAACTGTGTTGTTTCTATAAAAATTGTTTTAGAGTACAAAGTCTGATAAATCATATAATGGAAAAATGTAAATAAAAATATTTCTCAATCATTTCCAATGTTACAATTCTATTTTCACCTTACTCAATATGCAGATCATTTGGCACAACTGTGTGCCATGTTGTTTGATGAGTCTGGATCGTAGGTCCAAGAATTTAGCAAGTTAAGGTTTATTAATTCGGAGATAATCTCTTGACGAATTCTGACATGGAAAACGCAGGTTTGCACTATCATTCCAAACTTCACCTCTGAGAGATCTACATCTCGTAGTATTTGTACCATGATAATTAACTAATTTCGGTATGGAGATATACACACCATGAATACTGAATACTTAATGTTAGTTATTGAATTTTGTTTTGTGCAAAAAAATTATTTGAATATTTACTATTTACCGTAATGGCGTCTCATAACAATACAATCTCTCTCCTCCTCTCACATGTCTAATCTCTCCATTTTATTTACAAAGAGTCCATAAAACAAAATCTTTGGTTCAGTAAGACACAGAGATGCGTTTGTAGCATGAAACGACCGATTCTTGCAGTCGGTATATGCCGTTCACCACAATATCAAATCGTCACACCCAAAATAGAGTTTTGCATACATTGATACACCATAATGTGCTAAAAGTTATTAATGGAAGGGCTTTGAAATACTATACAGTACCAAACTATTTAACAACAAGAACAAAGAAAATAATGAATGTAATGACCTCAAGATTTTTTGACCAGAGAACAAGTATTTTTTACTCAATGAACGTAGTTTTACAATCAATATTTTATTGGTTTTTACATCTTTTATGGGCACAATTGCATATATATATATATATATATATATATATATATATATATATAATTAGCATATTTAAAAAGCATATGAATATATATATGTGGTAACACCTTTGAAGCATTCTGCTATAATATTCAGTTACCAGTTTTGTGTCATATATACAAATACCAGTTGTTTTAAAAAAGATAATTTCATCAGCAGCACCTTAGGTATACCTTAAACTGTATAAAAGCACAAATACCTCAATAGCTGGCATATTGTCTTTTTTCATATGCAAGCACACAAATATGGTTTTGTTCCATAATACACATATTTCATGTAAAATTTATCAAGTGATTAATGATTGAGTTGAGAGGTTCATTTATCTTTTGCAGATTAAAACCTTTAGTATTTTCTTAAATATAATTCTATAAAGTTCAGAATTTACAATGGTCTCAGTAAAAATTGGTATACCTGAAAATAATTTACATAAAATTTATAGTTTAATGCAGAATGCCTAGTTTGTGCAGTAAATTCAAAATTCACTCAATTTATTGAGTTCATACAACTTCAGCTCATAAAAGGGAAACTATAAAATGAACCTTAAATGATATAGGTGTGACTCTTGACTCAGTAAAGGATAACTTCTTTTTAGATTAGTGTAAACTATACAGAACCTGATGCTTATACTGTACACCACCAATTTAAATAGACAGTTGATAATTAGTGATCATATAAAGAATCACCCTCATTTGGTGATTGTAAGATTTATGTTTTGGTAGTGAATAGCTAACACTGAATTGTCAGAAACGATACTACTGAATTTATACACACGTTAGGAACATTTCCATTACTATCAGCTGCTATACTACTATTGTTCCTATTATTGTTTAGAGATTAGAAGATATAGAAGAGATTCAGAGACATCAGAAGGTTTCAGAGAAGTTATATAATGGTAAGAGAAATATTTTGGAACCGGATTTTATACTGCATAACATTTTCAGAGGCGCTTGTAGGGCCTCTCTTCAGTGTATTGGTTACAAACTACATGTCAAAGTTCAAGAAGTTCCAGAAAGGTAATGGATTAAGGAAATGGGATCTGGATGTGATGAAAGAAGCAGCTGTTGTTCAGAGTTTCAAAGGGCATGTTGGGCAAAGATTGAGGAAAATGAGGTAAAGGAATACTGTAAAAGATGAATGGATATTGCACTATCCAATCACATTAATGTGACCATATGTCAGAAGTCTGAATAACAACCTCTCGCAGCGCGAGACGTGGTGGAAGACAGACAGTGAAGTTATGTAGGGTACCGACAGGGATGTGGAGCCAGCTTACTCCATTGCTGCACTAGGTTTCTCGGTTGAGGGACTATGGCTAAAAAGGCCGACCGAGGTGGTCCCACAGATTATCGATTAGGTTCAAACCCGCGGAATTTGCTGGCCGGTGCAGTACAGTAACTCATTTTGGTACTTTTTGAACCACGTACTTATACTGCGAGATGTGTGACACGCTGCATTGTCCTGCTTGTAGATGCCATCGTGCCTAGGACAGACAAACTGCGTTTAGGGGTAGACATGGTCTTCAAGGAGAGATGGATACCTGTGTTGATCCACTGTGTCTTACAGAGTGACGAGATCAAACAGAAAATGCCACGGATACATTTCTCACATAATGTTTCCTTGTGGTTGCAAGATGTTTGCTTTCAGACGTTTTACGACGTATACGTTAACGGCTATCTCTCCGATGTAGCATAAAACATGATTCATCTGGAAAGGCTACCTTTCGCCACGCAGTGGATATCCAGTTGGGGTAGTGGTGTGCAAATTCCAGCCTCCGTCGCCGATAAACAGTAGTCAACATGAGTATGGAGGTCCATAAGGAGCAACGTTCGCTGAACGGTCATTGAGGAGACATTATTGGTAGCCTCTTGTTTAATCTCGGCTGTCAGCTACTCAACAGATGCACGTCTATTCACCCGTACACATCTCCACGGCAGCCGTTCACCTCTGTCACCTATGGTCCATGGTATACCACAGTTGGTTCGGCACTGGATTTAGATTGCGCCATTTTGTCATGCTCGGTATACTTTAACCACAGCGGCACGCGAACGGCTTACAGACTGAGACGTTTAGAGAATGTTTCCATCCTTGGCCAGAGAGCCAATGATCATGTCGTTTTGGAAGACAGATAAATCGCTCCGTTTCCGCATTACAGCGACTGCACTATTTTATGCGTCCACCCGATGCGATTTATATACCCTCCACCAAATACGCAGCCACTTGCCATCTGTGATTAGTTATTGCACTCTGACGTCGAACATAGGTGGTGGCCACATTAATGTGGCTGGACTGTGTAATATTAATGTATGAGTTTGTGGGGCTTGCACTTTCAGCAGTACATCGACTCGCGTTGTGTGCCTTTGGTATTTGTCCGTAATTGGAGCACCATATTGCCTTTTATAATGCCATATCATTTATCTTTTCCCATAATCCAAGTTCCTACTTTTATGTATCGTTCCCGTGCACGCGGTCTCGGCTCTGCGTAACGAACTGTGATGTGTACATTGCGTGCACAGGTGTGTGGATGTACATTTTCTTCCAGCGCAAGAGGTAAGTTCGTCGCTGTACGTGTCTACGAGATCCAGCAAGGAGAGCAGAAAGACTACGTCTGTTGTGCATAATTATAGGCCTAATAAGAGAGATTTTCTGTTTGAGATCATGATTTTGCCGGTAAAGTCATATTAAAATCAAATCTTTTTTTAAATGAGTTCCGTACGTTCTCATGATGCTGAGCTCAATTCAGATTAAGGTCTAAACTACAGGTGCTTAAATGATTTTCCTGTGAGAGTTCTAGTAATTTCAAACAATTCGGGGCAGTAACTTACAGTTATTTTCCCAAATTAAATGAGGATAATTTACTTTGGCGTTGTGGAAAACACACACATTTAATTGTCTCTAATAACATGTATATTTATTTTCTCATACAACTTAATTCTTCGTGTGCCTATGAACATGTGAATTCAGAGGTTCCAGTGACAGAGCCTAGTAAATGAATGACATAAGTGTGTGCTACAGTTCTTTAGAGTCATACAGTTTAAATCTCTGTGACAGTTAATTTCTAGGCCCTTTGGGTTGTAAAGTGAAAATTTCTGTACAGATTTTACGATTTTAAATTGCTTTATTAATTAATAAATCTCTTACACGTGCTCTGTCACACCTATGATTCGTCCACAACATCACTATGTTCTGCATGGGTTTGTTCAGAAGCAACTTAAACGAAACAGATTACTTATTTGAACGGTGTGTTCAGTAACTTGCTGTCAAAATAGCTAGCAGTTTTCCTGAAAATGTCGAGAGAGAAGTTCTAATGCTGTTCATACTTGCCTTCTTAACGGGACATTAGGACAACGGTGTACTAAGAGAATGCTTCTGAGGTGAAAAATAACAACTGTGAAGATACTAAAATCAAGCTGTATTGGCCATTGTGTACAGCACATACGTATACAGCGTATACACTTGCAAAAGCAGATGAAGTGCTTCCCTGAAAATGACTGTAATACTCATACACATTGCGTTTAATTACAACTAATTTGCCTTCCATAGATGATGTTTAATTGATGAACATGTAAAGATAGTTTACAATGTAGTAAGTAAAACCACAAACAAATAAAGGAAGTGCGTACTTTTTGTCATGACAGACATCTTCGGTGCGTTAAGAAAAATGAAGTGGTCCTCAATTTCCATCAGTTGCGGGGAGTTGCGTATACGTAAACGCTACAGTTGCTGGATGGAAGATTACTGGAAATGTCGTTGACTATTATGGTGACTTGTGGCTGACAGTATTACAGGCATATATGTAAAGGATATCTTTTGGATTTCATTTAAGTTCTGTTACTTTGGGATGTGGCTTTATAACAAGTGCCGAACACACACCTCTAGCCAGGAACGAAACCATAAAGCTTCCTGGTGGCGTGTCGGGCACGTGGCGCATTAAGGAAAGTACATATGTGGAGTAGCGACGAATGGGGTGTCGTTCTTGCGACCATACGGGAAGAAAGTAGTGAAATGCACTGACGTAAGTGACGTCTACAAAACACAGATCATTATGGTCGTTACCTGGGAACGAGCATCTCGGAAACTGCGAAGCTGGTTGGCTTCTGGCGTGCTATGTCGTTGGAATCTTCGGAAAGTGGTTGAGGAACTACGAAACCACAAATAGGCTATAATGTGTTGGACCTCTACGCCTCATCACACAACATGAAGGTCGGAGACTTGACTGCTTTATAAAGCAGGGTAGGCGGTGATCTATGGTAGATCTGATGGAAGAACAGTGGTGACGTAGGAAGAAATGTTTCGCAGTACACTGTTCAGTGTACGTTGTTGAAAGTGGGGCTCCGCAGCATATTGACCCAACCACATCTTCAGTTTCGATTGCAGTGGGCTTCGAGTCAAAGAGACTGGACTGTGGATCAGTGGTAATGGGTCGCCCGATCGGAAGAACCGCGTTTCGTGTTGTGGCATATCGGCGGTCGAATCGGGACATGCTTTGTCCAGGTGGTGTTCGAAACATGCACTGCGGCATGAAATAAGGCTGGAGAGCGCCGTATTATACACTGCCGGGTCACGTTAATGTGACCACCGCCCATGTTCGACGTCAACGTGCAATAACCACTCACAGACTGTAGGTGGCAGCGCTAACAATTGAGGGTATACGAGGTGCGACAATAAACTAATGATACTGATGTGAAAAGAAAATGTTGCTTACAGTTTTAGTTAAGTTTAGTGTTGTCTCCTTCAAAGTAGTTCCCTTCTGATTGCACAGACGTTTTCTAGCGCTTCTGCCATTGATGGTAACATTTCTGGAACTCTTCTTGTATAATATCCTCCAAGACCCCTCAAATCGTTCAAATGGCTCTGACCACTGTGGGACTTAACTGCTGAGGTCATCAGTCCCCTGGAACTTAGAACTACTTAAACCTAAGTAACCTAAGGACATCACACACATCCATGCCCGAGGCAGGATTCGAACCTGAGACCGTAGCGGTCGCGCGGTTCCAGACTGTAGCGTCTAGAACCGCTCGGCGACCCTGGCCGGCCCAAGACCCTCGTCACAGCTTTTTGGACATCTTGTGTTGTTTGAAAATGGTGTCCCTTGACCGCCGTTTTGACTTTTGGAAATAGAAAAAAGTCGCACGGAGTCATATCTGGTGAATAAGGTGGCTGTGGTAGTTTGTTTTGAGGTTAAAAATTGATGTACTGACAGAGCAGCATGGGATGGCATATTATCGTGATGCAGAATCCAATTATCAACAATGTTGGCACGGACACAAAGAACTCTTTTACGAAGTCTTTCTAAAATTTATTTGTAGTAATATTGGTTAATTGTTTGTCCAGGAGGCACCCACTCTTTACGAACAATTCCCTTGGAATCAACGAAGCACACAAGCATGCATTTCACTTTTGAGTTTGACATGCGAGCTTTTTTTGGTCTGGGTGATCCCTTTGAGCACCACTGCGAACTTGGGCGTTTTGTCTCTGGATCGTACTAAAAAAATCAACTTTCATCACCAGTGACAACAAGGCTCAACAATTCTGAATTGATTTCCATTTGCTCTAACAGATCGGCTGCTACATTTTTCCGTGTTTCTCGCTGTTGTGGTGTGAGATTTTTGGGGACCATTTTTGCACAAATCTTTCTCATAGCAAGATCTTCAGTTATTATTAGACGAACCGTTTCTCGATTGATGTTCAGTTCTTCTGCAATCATTTTCACGGATAATCTTCGATCAGATCATATGAGTTCACGCACCCTGCCAAGTTGACATCCGTCTGTGAGGTTGATGGTCGTCCACTGCGGTCTTCATCTTCAACATTCGTTCTGCCTTCACTAAACATTTTATGCCGACGAGAAACTTGAGCTCTTGACATAAAACCTCCTCTCCAAAAGCCTTCTGAAGCTTACCGTAAGTTGTCGCGTTTTCACCCAGTTTTGCGCAAAAAGAAATGGTATACGTTGAGGAATATTATGCGGCTCCATTTCCGTGACGAGAGACACAAACAAGTGTTAATTTATTACAGCACAACTCACGACTGAGCAGTTGCATCGATGTGCCATTTGGACTAGAAGCAGCTTATAGGCCAAGGTCGTAGATATTGTGCCTACGCAAGCCTGCAGGGTTACCACATCTTGCAAAGAAAATCAGTCTCATTACTTTATTGTCGCACCTCGTATAAAGCGTGTCGGGGGGACGCCAATAGCAGCGCAGTCGTTCTCCAGACTGACGACTTCTACCCAGGGGAGGCCACGAAAACATTCCCCAGATCATGCTGCATGCATGATGTTTGTTTTCAGATGTTTCACGTCATACACACCAACGGTCATCTGTGCGAGGGAGCATAAAACGTTATCATCTTAAACGGCCACCGGTCGCCACTCAAAGGACGTCCAGTTGCGATACTGGCGTGCAAATTCCAACCTTCGTCGCCAATGAACAGCGGTCAGCATGGCTGCATGAACCTGGCGCCAGCTGCAGCGAAGTTCGCTAACGGTTATTGAGGAGACACCGATGGTAGCCTCTTGGTTCATCTGGGCAGCCGGTTGCTCAACAGCTGCTCGTCTTTTCGCCCTTACACACTTCCACAGCCGCTGACACTCCCGTCATCTATAGCCGTGGTACACAACAGTTGCCTCAGCATCGGTTTCAGACAGCACCATTTTTCCATGCACGGTATACTTTAACCACAGCGGTACGCGTGCAGTTTACAAACTTAGCCATTTAGGAAAAGCTTCCACCATTGGCGCAAAAGTCACTCTAGAGGAGTGGTTCGTTCAGAAGTGGTCGTCAGATGTATGATGGTTACGGTGATGATAATGACTGTAATTTATTCTGGAATCTGCCGCACAGTCCATGGTGGTGTTTTATTCTTATCAGCCCTTGTAACTTTCTGCCCATCTTATTGGCATATGGCCTGAGGCAACAAAAGGCTATCTGTATGTCTTGGTACGTGCTCTTTTAACTCTTACGTTGTCGCCTTGTCACGATACGAGGTATAAGATAGAAGCAGCAGAATCGCTGCACAGTCATCTACGGATACCCGTTTTCTAAATTTATTCTGCAGACCTTCGCGATACAACATCGGCCTCCATACAAAGGTTCTGATTTAAATTCCCAGAGCGTACTTGTTATGCACTATCTGATCAAAAGTATCAGGACATCTATTGAGGGTATTAGTCTAGCGTGTTCCAACCGTTCCTCGTTATGATGGCTTGGACTTTGCTGGTGACAATTTCAGTGAGGAATCTGAATGTCTGTGGAAGAATGGCAGTCCATTCTTCTTCAAGATCCGAACCGGAGAGGTTAGTGACGTCTCGGGGCTATGGTACGAAGCGGTTCGACGTTCTAACTCACCCCAGAGGTGCATCATTGGGTTCAGCTCTGGAAACTAGATTGGTCAATTCATTTCATGAATTTTATTTATCCAGGCACCATTGCATCACAGATGCTGCTTGATGACAGGACAGAAACAATCATCGTTTCCGCACTGTTCCTCTACCATACGCCATACACAGTGTTGTAAAATGTGTTGATATCCTTTCGCATTTAGCATTTTCTTAGGGCAATGAGGGCACCGTACCTAAACGACCAAAAACGCTCCCATATAGTAACATCTTCCCTGTCTGTCACTGTTACCAATACATATGACGGCAGGTAACGTTCTTCAGGCATTCACGGAAACCAAACCCTTCCATCAGACTGCCACAGGGAACAGCGTGATTCATCATTCCAAATCACTCGTTTCTAGCCATCCATTGCACAATGTACTCGCTCTATACCTCAAGCGTCGATAAATACTGACTATAGAAATCTGTGGCTCACGAGTAGCTGCTCGATCATTGTAACCAATTCTTTTTAACTACCTGCACACAGTCATTATGCTAGCTGGACTGCCGGTAGCGCTTTGAAACTCGCGCGTGATTCCTTCCGCTGATTTCATGCGATATTTTACAACAACCCTCTGCAATGCTCCACGCTCCCCGTCCGTCAGTACATGAGTCTGCTTGGTCTAGTTTTAGCTGCGGTTGCTCCTTAACGTTTCCACTTCACACTCACGTCGCAAACAGCCGATTCAGGCAGCTTTAGAAGGACCGAAATTCTCCGTGACGGTTTACTTACTCAGCTGACATCCAATGATTAGACCACATTCGAAGTCACGGAGTTCTTTTGAGACGACAGATTCTGCAATTACTGTTTGTCTTTTGAGAACATAATACACTGACAGTCCACCCTCGTAACTTGTGCTGATCAATTCCATATTACATATGGATGTTTGGATACTGTTGACTAAATAGTTCGCCCCCATCTCGTGGTCGTGCGGTAGCGTTCTCGCTTCCCACGCCCGGGTTCCCGGGTTCGATTCCCGGCGGGGTCAGGGATTTTCTCTGCCTCGTGATGGCTGGGTGTTGTGTGCTGTCCTTAGGTTAATTAGGTTTAAGTAGTTCTAAGTTATAGGGGACTGATGACCATAGATGTTAAGTCCCATAGTGCTCAGAGCCATTTGAACCATTTTGAACTAAATAGTGCAGTTTTGTAGCGGATATGCTATTCAGTCGTACGTTCTTAGCAATGTGTCTCTGAAAGCGTATAGAGTCTGATGATGATGAGTGTCCGGACACTTGCGACCCAGAGCATTTGCGATTTTACCTGCTCCGAGGGATTGGGTACACTTGTGTTCTCCTCCTCCCCCATCACCCGGAGCTCTGGATTTCTCCTGTACGTTTTTGAGAGTCCAAAGACAGTGTAAAGTGTGATGGGGATCAGTCTTTGTTAGTTGTAAAAATTAAAGGTTGTTTCAGTCCTCACACCAGTACTCTTACATAGTTTAATGGCTAAATAGCTGGTCGCAGCTCGGTTCACTAGCATTTATCAGTAAGCAGTTACTTCGGCTTAGCGAAGCCAGTATTAACCATCACTCAAATGACTCTCCTGTCATCATAAATTACAGTCACATCTAATTTCTTTCAACTGCAATATCCTATTTTGTGAGCATATTGCCGCGCGGGGTAGCTGTGCGGCCTGAGGCGCCTTGGCACAGTTCTCACGGCTCCCCCGTCGGAGGTTCGAGTCCTCCTTCGGGCGTCGGTGTGTGAGTGTGTTGTCCTTGGCGTAAGTTAGTTTAAGTTAGATAAAGTAGTGTGCAAGCCTAGGGACCCATGACATCAGCAGTTTGGTCCCATAGGAATCTACCACAAATTTCAAATTTCATTTTTTGAGCACATTTTCTTTCTCTGCTTCGAACGCTGTACCGCGACACATTATTAATGAATTTTTGGCCTCAAGGGATATCGGACTTCAGTGGGTAAATTAACATGAAGTATGTCATTCTACGTTTCAAGCATTGATGCACCCATTCATTTTTATCCTTACTGTTTTTTGGACTATTAGCCATATTAATTAAAACAGCCACAAGTGCAGCGTTGAGAATGATTAGCGAAAATTACAATTTTTTTTTTACATCGTTTCTTTCCTGTTCCTCTAATGACGCTTGGCTGTTTCTGTCGCAATCAATAAGTTTGGCAGACGGAGAGAGTATCGGGCTATATTTACACATGGAAGAACTAGTTACATGTTGACATACGCAATAATATTACTATGGTTTCCCAAAAGTTTTAAATGTTTTGATTTCCAGATATTGAGAAAAAGCTTTGTATTTCGGCACAGGTAGTTGGAAATCTGTTGTTATTAGATGCAACTACTATATCTAAAGTTCATCTATGTTGTGGGATACCATCAAAAATTATGTGAATATACTCATGTGGTGATGTGATTTCAAGAACAGAAGACGTCGAAGAATGGGACCCATTTACGTACAGGCAGTGTCGAGTAAATGCGGAGACGGCAGCTTGGAAGCGGACTCGACGAGAATGAGGAAGGGCCTCTGTTGGCGCTGCTCAAACTTCCTGGTGAAGGTATGATCGCAAATGTCCGGCAATCCCTGCCGACCGGCTATGTCCGTGAACACGTCTGTCTGGCATTCATTTGGTGTGGTGCCAGCTTGGTAAGGACTTCCAGGTATCGGGAAGTATTCTACAACTGTTCGCACCAGCGTTTTCTATGTGATTTTCTTTACTGATACAATTCAATGTATCAGAACCCTCGCAACAAATCTAAGTCTTTCTTTCATCTGTTCTATTGCTAATTTCATGTGTTCGTATTATTTCATTAGTTTCGTAGCGTTATCCTTTGATATTTTAACGGCGTGAAGGACTTCAGGAGCTTAACACTGATCTTGGACGCTCATGACATAGATGATTTCATTTTCTTGAGGGCACTGTCTTGCATTTATCCACACTACAGAAAAATCTGACGCTCAGTACACTAAGTGCATTTACTGCCGCTGTCTACTTCCTTGTAACCATACTTTTCTGTAGACAAAACGCACAGTCCACGAACACCCTGTAAAGCACCCCAGTACTGTGCTCACCCCCACGGTAGATACTCACTGAAAAAGAAAAATCCTACAGTGATAAAATACTAAGGTGTAGAAATGAAGTAATGTTAATAGCCTGCTTTTGTGGTTTACATACTCCTTTTTCCGTTTTTTCTTTTTTTTCGTTCGTATTAATAGCTTTCAAAATCTGCAATAACCTTATGGCACATACATGAATTTATCAAACTGTAATGCGTACAGTCGTATCTAATCAAAACATGAATTTCATTCTTTCCGCCAGAAATACTCCGTTACCCACTTCTTCATTCTCCACTTCAAAGAACGCAGCAGCACAATTTCTCACGTCACAGTTCGCGTTAAAACACTACCACAAGACGCAGATTACCTCGATTTCCGCATAACTACCCCCCTACATGTCTATTTTTACCAGGGCCAGCTTATTATTCGTCGGTATTTCACAGCCCCATTTTACCGTGAACAGCATCACTAATTACATAATGACATTTTATGCATTTCATTTGTCGTTTTAATCTGTTTCTTCTTTCACATGAAGGAGAATGAAACGACTAAATGTAGACTTACAATATTTAATAAATACGATGTGCTTATTTTCCGTACATCGTAAACATTAAAACATAAAAAGTACGTAACAAATAACGTTATAATATAACAATACCTTAAGTCATGTACGTCATATGAATGATGTAAAGTACTACTTACACAGTAGCTGTGCGAATGTATTTATGACACTGCAAAAACCATGCACAGTGAATTTACTTTTCCCTTCGTACGTGTCTGAAAAAAGGCCAAAGAAAGCCTCATTGCCTCTCGGCCCTCATTAAATATGATTAGCTGCTGCCCATTACATACTGTCCCAGTACGTCCGCAGTTTTGGGGTCGATGTGTGACTGGTTCTCACAGAAAGCGACGAGTGTGGTGCGCGGCAAATTAGTCACTCCTCTTGAATAGAGGGCAGCTGCTGCTCGGTTGCAGACCAATCTGCATGTCAGATTAAAAAGGAGAAAGGTGCGGATTTAAAACAATTTGTATTGGGGAACACTCCATGCGCGTTGACTCTCTTATTACTGTGCTAAATGTTGTGGCAGCAGATTAAAATCTCAAACTCCGCTTACAAATGTTCCACACGCACGCCTCTCCAGTGCCGTAATTTGTTGATCTCACGTGAAGCAACTTACATGTTTCATTATTAATTGCAGATTGTAATTTCTGTTTAGTTGATAGCTAATGTTCCGAGTCTAGATGCTAGCCTTGTAATATTTCACAGAAGTAAGGGCAGAACGAAAGACCACAAACCAGCTGCCGCAGTCTGAACGACACGGTTTCGTTAATCATTTGAATCCGGGAATGGCGATATAATTAAGTGAAGTTACAAATGGCGCCCATAGACTCTGAGATTTGTTTCGGGTTTCTCAGCTGCCTTTTTAAAATATGGGTAGGCCCTAATTCAGACACATAGGCATAAATGAAGTTTAAGCGCCATTGTCGAATGTTTGAGAGGAGTTTAAACAAGACACCCTAGAAATTACTCATTGGGTTTTTGTCTGTATTTTTATGGCCAAACTAGGAGTGGAAAATGGACAAATGGGGTACAAAGTTTACGATTATGAGGTCTACTTTCGCAAAAAAGTAAATAATCGCTTTCAGATAGTCAGGGTAATAAGTAAAAACGTAATTAGTGATATGAGGGAAAATCTTAGTTCGAATTCTCACAGCCAAATCAATAGCGGGAAATGACGGGTATCATACTGACCAGCTTTAGGTCCAGTTTAGCAAAAAATGTTTGAAAAATTAGAAAATATTTTTAAAAAACAAATTAGGATATGTGTGAGCAGGCCCGCTCATCGAGGGTTCCGTAAGATAGCTCATCCATACCAGAAAATAAGAAGTTTGACGATTTTGGCCTGTTATCGGTAACCAAAAGGACAAGATATCAAAACATATGACATAAATGGCCGAATCTTTTCACAGCATTGACGTAGAAGCTTAATATTTTTACACTGACAATGCACGATAGACCTTAGTAAGCGATATAAATTTCTCTTCTAGAGAAAAATGGGTCCTAACAGACTGGCAGACAGAAATACGATAAAGAATGACAAAAAACATTTTTTCATATGATATAATTACAAATTAACAATTTTCGGATTTTTTCCTTTACTTGTATTGTGAAACCTTGCTTCTTGCCAAATTTCGCGTTTCCACATCAACTTTAAGAGTGAGTTTACAACTACAAAAATATGTGACATAAATGGCCGTATCTTTTGGTTGTACTGACTTACAAGCTTAATTTTTTCACACCGCCAAGGTACTGTAAGCCTTAGTATGTGACATAAAGTTAGACTTGATACGTTACCACTTCCTGAGAAAAAGGGTTCTTAATAGTTGGACAGGGAAACAGACAGAGAGACAGAGAACAAAACGATCCTCGCCGACAGCAGTAGCCGAGTGGTTCTAGGCGCTTCAGTCCTGGACCGCGCGACTGCTACGGCCGCAGGTTCGAATCCTGCCTCGGGCATGGGTGTGTGTGATGTCCTTAGGTTAGTTAGGTTTAAGTAGTTCTAAGTTCTAGGGGACTGATGACCTCAGATGTTAAGTCCCATAGTGCTCAGAGCCATTTGATCCATTTGATCCTGTAAGGATTCCGTTATTACCGATTGAGGCACGAAACTGTGAAAACATTCAAATGTTTTATGAAATAATTTGTCTAACAGTAAGAAATAAAATAGGTTAGAGAAATATTTGAGGCGCCTTTGAATGATGCTCGAAATCATTTACAGTAAATGAGGTGCCAACTGAAAATTTAAAGTTCATTGTTTAACTTGTAATATTAGAATTTAAAGTGTACTAGACGATATTTGTCTGCAGGATTATATAGACGTGCAGTCTGCTGTTCATATTTCTATCGTCTATACCCGAAGGTGTAAAAAAGTTTCAACAATTTTTCAGTCATGAAAACGTTTTGAGAGGGAATCCTTGAAATATTAGCAAATAGGATGCATGTAGTACAAGAAGTAATGTCTTCCTCACAAGTGTTCTCGACGTTATTTTTCTTTTCGCTCACCTCTGCCGGTAAAGAAAGTGAATAAAAAATTACCATAAAACTCAGCCGTAAATCAGAGCGCAGTTCGAATCGAAATGCAGATTCTACTTAGTGTTCTTTCTACGTCAGTAACGTATGAGCGCTCTAGCTTCTACGGTTGTTTGTTTCCGATTTTAAATACTTGGATATGCACAGGCGTGTCAACCATGTTTTTCTTTCAATGCTCTAATTGAAATTTTCAAGCTTTCTAGGAAATATTTGCGCTGTGCTGTGGTCCCCGGGCCCCGCGTGTACCGGGCGCGATGTGCTGCCTATGAGCGCAGAACAGGGAGTAGCGGATGCGAACAAGGAGGCAAATTGGTAAACCAGAGTGGCAAAAGTGCTGCCATCTGTTGACGGAGAGAGGAACACGGGGCCATTAGCCCAGCCGTTCACAGTTTGAATTTAGTGGTTTACATTTAAAATGAAGAAAAACAAAAAAGGAATTACCCTAAAAATACACGATATAAATTAAAAGTACATTATGTGTACTAAAGGAGCGTATTGAACAGGTCGGTCCAGAACTGTGGTAAAACTGAGTGTTAGGTGCGACATAAAATTATTATATAAACCGTAAAGCGCAATGAAACTTTCCTTTTACATGCCCATGTTTTAAATTTTGTGGGGATATACACTCCTGGAAATGGAAAAAAGAACACATTGACACCGGTGTGTCAGACTCACCATACTTGCTCCGGACACTGCGAGAGGGCTGTACAAGCAATGATCACACGCACGGCACAGCGGACACACCAGGAACCGCGGTGTTGGCCGTCGAATGGCGCTAGCTGCGCAGCATTTGTGCACCGCCGCCGTCAGTGTCAGTCAGTCTGCCGTGGCATACGGAGCTCCATCGCAGTCTTTAACACTGGTAGCATGCCGCGACAGCGTGGACGTGAACCGTATGTGCAGTTGACGGACTTTGAGCGAGGATGTATAGTGGGCATGCGGGAGGCCGGGTGGACGTACCGCCGAATTGCTCAACACGTGGGGCGTGAGGTCTCCACAGTACATCGATGTTGTCGCCAGTGGTCGGCGGAAGGCGCACGTGCCCGTCGACCTGGGACCGGACCGCAGCGACGCACGGATGCACGCCAAGACCGTAGGATCCTACGCAGTGCCGTAGGGGACCGCACCACCACTTCCCAGCAAATTAGGGACACTGTTGCTCCTGGGGTATCGGCGAGGACCATTCGCAACCGTCTCCATGAAGCTGGGCTACGGTCCCGCACACCGTTAGGCCGTCTTCCGCTCACGCCCCAACATCGTGCAGCCCGCCTCCAGTGGTGTCGCGACAGGCGTGAATGGAGGGACGAATGGAGACGTGTCGTCTTCAGCGATGAGAGTCGCTTCTGCCTTGGTACCAATGATGGTCGTATGCGTGTTTGGCGCCGTGCAGGTGAGCGCCACAATCAGGACTGCATACGACCGAGGCACACAGGGCCAACACCCGGCATCATGGTGTGGGGAGCGATCTCCTACACTGGCTGTACACCACTGGTGATCGTCGAGGGGACACTGAATAGTGCACGGCACATCCAAACCGTCATCGAACCCATCGTTCTACCATTCCTAGACCGGCAAGGGAACTTGCTGTTCCAACAGGACAATGCACGTCCGCATGTATCCCGTGCCACCCAACGTGCTCTAGAAGGTGTAAGTCAACTACCCTGGCCAGCAAGATCTCCGGATCTGTCCCCCATTGAGCATGTTTGGGACTGGATGAAGCGTCGTCTCACGCGGTCTGCACGTCCAGCACGAACGCTGGTCCAACTGAGGCGCCAGGTGGAAATGGCATGGCAAGCCGTTCCACAGGACTACATCCAGCATCTCTACGATCGTCTCCATGGGAGAATAGCTGCCTGCATTGCTGCGAAAGGTGGATATGCACTGTACTAGTGCCGACATTGTGCATGCTCTGTTGCCTGTGTCTATGTGCCTGTGGTTCTGTCAGTGTGATCATGTGATGTATCTGACCCCAGGAATGTGTCAATAAAGTTTCCCCTTCCTGGGACAATGAATTCACGGTGTTCTTATTTCAATTTCCAGGAGTGTATAAGTGGCAACGTGGAACAACGCGCCACAGTCATCAGCAAAAAGCACATGCACATGTGCCACTCCTATGTACAAGCTCTCGTTACTGATCAATAGGAAAGTAGCCGAACCCTACAATCTATATTATCAGAAAGCAATATGCCAATTAATAGCTAGCAGCAATAGCATTAAAAGGACGCTTTAAAAGTGGACTCAATTTAAAACTGCTAACCAACAGTCCACAGCTAATCGAGGCTTACATTAGATAAGACCCGAAACGCACTTAATATCATGAAAGACAGATAAATTTTTAATTAGTAAAGGCACAGATTTAGGTTTTCCGTGTTTTCCCTAAATCGTTCCAGGCAAATTCGGGGATGGTTCCTTTGAAAGGGCAGGGCCGACTTCCTTCCCGTCCATCCTTACAGCGATGAGACCGATGACCTCGCTGTTTGGACTCTACCTCTAAACAATCCAATCCAATCCAATTGTCTACTAACTTTTGTCAGTAGGAAAAAGATAGTCTAAAAATGGAACAAAATTCAAATTCTCGATCGGAACCTCATTGCTGTTCATGAGTTCTAGCATCCTTTAAACTCTGTTTTATATCTTATTTTTAGACAAAGCGTTTCACAAAACATTTGATTGTTTTCTTCAATTTTTTTCCGTTATCACAGAGAGAACGTTTGAGAAGACAACAATTGACAGCACTGCTTTTTTGATAGAAATTGTGATTCTATATCGGTTACAGGCAGTCAGTTCGACTATTCTGTTCGAAGTCTGGTTACAAATAGTCTTACGTGAGTTATTAATACCTCACAGGCGAGAGCTTAAAACTCGCTGCTTTCGCATCAACTGTTGGTCCAGTACGGCACCGTCTTCCTGATAGAACGAAGGAGTAAACGCAGTATGGTATCACTCATCATCAGAGACCTACGCCTTAGAAGAAGTTATCAATATTGGAGAAAATATCACTAAATTTAGAAAATGAATCCAGAAATAAAGAATAAAAGGGCTCAGTTCCAACGCCAATACCGTTTCATACACCAAACCACTCTGATTCGAAAAAATCTAAAATCCTTTTCGTTGTACATTCTTTAAATACTCCACCATCAACAAACGAGGAGAGATGGGTTGCATACTTACAGATAAATTTAGTAATTATGTTCCAACAGCAACTATCTGCAAGGTAGTACAAGAAAAAATTGCACAAGAAAGTGTATTGTGCGACATTTACGCATGACCCATCCCGTTAGACGTCTGTGCACAGTGCATTGCATCATGGCAAAGACGTTAGAGTGTATTGTCTGCAGACAAGTGTGTTCAAACGTTGAAAATTTCTTCTGTGACAGCAAGTCGCGTTTGACACAAGTTTGTACTCCTTGACTTCTCTGAGATAGACTATTTTTCGGTAGCCAAAATGGCTAGATGTTCCTTCTCTCCGTAAGCAATCAGTTCTCCGTGTTAACCTTATGTACAGTTTTCTACTTTTAGTGGATTTAATTACCCATTTTACGAGAAATGAGATATAAAATTAGGAATCTGAGTCTGAGAGAAATGCGTGAGGTGAAAGTAATTGTGTAGCATATCCTAACAACGATTGTAAATAACAGCTGAGTTGCTCAATGACCAAATAAATGTTAGAAACCAACCAACATGTAAAACAATTTAAGAAATCACAGGAAAAAGAAAAGGGCCTTTTTCAACCTTCACGTTCTCTCACTCAAACGCCGCCTCCCCGAATTTTATTTCACTTCTTGCTCCTCACCTTTCTCCTCCGACTCACTCTGCATCACTGTACAATGCAATTAAGTCCACTCATCTTTGCGTCTCCCTCCCTCACCTCCTCACCACATAAAAAATTAACCATCACTAGTCTTCTATTACTCTTACACGGTATATAAATGCACAATAACATAAACAGAATAACACACATGTAATGAAATACAGAGAAAGAAAAAGAAATAGAGCAAAGAAAAAGTAGTGGCAATGATGGCAACACTGGGAAACGCAATATACACTGAAAACTATACAAATAAACAGTGAACAGCGGTGTACGAATGCTTGCTCTGTAAAGCAGCGTAAAATTAGACCACAATTACCAGTGCCTAACGGAGAAAGAAACGAAAGACATGCTAGCAGACGGCATTTCCTAAGGTAGGCGAAAAACCAATCGAAAATTACCGTAAGTAAAAACCAAAAATTTGTTAATGAAATGTTTTTAGATCCAGAGAACAAATAAAACTGTAGTTATCTTTCATTACAGACCACTGATGATGCTTAGCTTCAACAAAGCGAAAATCGACTGATGAGAAAAACGCAGATATTCTCGTAACAACGGAGCAAAAGTACCCTTACGAATTGTAATGCAACTACGGACAATACGGCCATACAAATGAAAAATTTAGCAGCTAAGCAGATTAACGCATTCTACTTTAACTTACCATTGCTCAATTTTTGGTCTTCCCTCGGTGCTCTTAACATTTTTGTACAGTTAGTAAGTGACCAGAAACAAACAAAAACACACACAAAGAAACTTCCATATTTTTCCGAGGTTTAATAGCTAAACAACATGAAAACTTCCTATCCCTTTTTGAACTTTAGCTGCGTACATAACTACTGGGTAGTTATTATTAAAGTGCAGCTATTGGTTGACGTCAAATATGGGTTGTAATTATCGTATCGTATGGCGGCGAAATTTGGTAGATGTGCTAGTGCGTTAATACGGGACAAATTTACGCCGTACAAAAAGTAGTTCCAATTTTTGACACCAAGTGCAAGTCTGTCACTGTACAGCACCCCGTCGACGTCTCCGGTGCACATATTAGACAAACTGGGTGAGCAGTGGTTAATAATAAAATCAACATTACATCTTTCTCACTCCTTTGATCTTTTCTACACATGTCCCGTTCCTAACCCATTACGTATGGAAACATTTCTATACGTCTTCCTTGCATTAAAGTGCAAGATTTGCACCTGGTGGCAAAAATTGCAACTATTTTTTTGCAGAGTAAATCGATTCCGCATTAACGCATTACAATATCTACCAAGTTTCTTTACTGCCATACGATAATTATAGCCCATACCGCACCTGTGTGAGTAGCTGCACTTTAATTACAACCACACAGTAAAATGACTTCAGAGTAAATGACCTGAAAACATTCCCCTTTTTACACAAAATTTTAACGCATGGAAGAGTAATAATGCTACCTCAGTTCAACTGATAGTACATTCAAAAGTAGTAATGACCTTCATCACTCAACGAGAAATATATTGGTATATTGAAATATACTTCACTGGATACAAAATTATTACTAACATACTTAAATCTCCTAGCACTATCTGAATATATATTCGCAACACGTGGAATGGTGCTGTAATATCCCACGTTGTATAGTCCAACACCTTTTCGTAATAAACTTGAGTCACAATACCAGACGGAACATAGTAAGCTCAAAGTTCTGAGCAACACGAACCTATCTTTTAAGTAGTGTACAATGCATGCAGAAGTATCAAAACTATTCCCAGCGAAGGGATCTTGTCTGAATAATGATTCACTTGAAGGCAGAACGTATTTAGTAAATTGTGCTCGCATCAGCTGTCGATTTACTCAAGAATAAGCACATGGGAACGTCACCAGGAAAAGCTAAGTAAGTATAAATTGTTTCAACGTGAAAAATGAGTGAATATGATTGAACATAACTCTCAATTATTATTCATAAAATACTCTACAGAACTTAAGTAACAATGTGACATATGCCAATCAACGAACAACTTGATTTGCAAGAAGAGAAAGCATAAAAAACTGAACAAAAGGAACCCTATATAATTCTTAATCCTCGTAATAGTACAACATACATGGGACAATAAAGTATGCCGTGGTCTGTATTCATGTATGAATAAATGAAAGATCGATATTGATCCTTGAACTTGGAACAAAGTCTCACACTTCGAACAACGGATTTAATTTTGGTCACAAGTAAAGCACTTTTGTGAAGCTGAAAATTCTGCGGACGATATATTAAGCCAAAGCGCATTTGCAAGCTACGTTTTCAACACAATGTCCTGTGTGTTGCGGCGCTGAAGTGGCCATCGAAATGACACTTTAGACAAGTTGTCAAATTAGAGCTATGAAAAGTGCAAACAGCGTCGACGCGTATGTCTAGACACAGCAACAGTTACAGTCCATTCGGGCTCAGTAATTCAAATCTCAGCCGTACTGATCCAAAAATGGTGAGACAGCTAGCTACTCTTCAAAGTACAGCATTCAGGCACGCTTTCGCTATGCAACTGAAGATCGTGGCATTCCTAGCAGAAGGAAACAGTGCGTAGAGTGTTTTTGTACCTCGACAGCAACTTATAACTCTCGTAAAGATAACTGATATGGAAGACATTCTCTACTACGCTTCTTGTTCATGTTCTACATTTGGATGTATTCGATATATTCATGTATTTCATGGCTGCTTATAACAAGTTTTCATTTCTGGGTATTCTGACACTGGTCTCTCAAAAAAAAAAAAAAAAAAAAAAAAAAATATATATATATATATATATATTACTGTCGCTTCTTCTTAACAGTATCAGTCTATACCCAAGAATTATCAGCCTTCACTCGGATTATAGCAGGCAGAAATCCATTCTGCGCTTGCATCGCACTTCATTGAATCTTGTGCAGAAAGGTGTGGAGTATACTGCTGCATCCATTTTCAATAAGCTACCACAAGAATTCTAAGATCTTAGCAACAATCTTGTCGGTTTCAAATCGAAACTGAACAGTTTCATCATGGGTCACTCCCTCTATTCTGTCGAGGAGTTCCTTAAGAAAATTAACTGATTCCTGTGTTATATTGTTGATTGCGCTTACATAAATTTATGGCTTGTCTTTTAGGGTTTATAACCACCGTATTTTAGCTGTTATTACTTTTATGTTCTAAATTCATGTACCGACACGTTCCTTGACCTTGGAGATTTGTTCCTCAGTTTGGTTCTACGGAACTAGAGGTGTAACATAAAAAATGAAAATGTCATCTGTAATCTGAAGAAAGTTTTCCGCGTCTGCTGTGTGTAAAGCCGAGATCACCGACTTAATCTTATCGCAAAGATCAGTATGTATGTACGCTGATTTATTATTTTACTATATTACTCATTTATAGAGGTTCAGTGAAGTGAAACGTACAGTATCTTCGGAAATTCCCGTTATAAACTTCTAGGACTTGTAGAGTGGAGTGAGTACATAATATTTTGATTGGGAACTCATGTCCGGAAACGTATCACTTCCGTTCTATCACTGTTTTAATTCTGATATCTAACCCATCCACTCTTGCTTGAGGAACTGAATTAGGTTCGACGTATTACAGCTTACAGGAAACAATTCGAAAGGGAACATAACGAAACATTAATTTATCACTCAAGCATTTTTGTTTGTATTAACACGTAAAAATTACGTGTTTACATTATTCCAAAACAAAAAGGAACCCAGCATACTGTACGTACAGAACAGTTCTGGTGCATTGGAACATATGTGGCCACCGTCAACGTTGTTACAGACACCGTACCTACGAAGCGTGTTCTGTACATACTCTCCATCCCAAATGGTGTCTCTTCAATTTCTAGTGCAGCGGCCACAACTCGTGCCAGCAGATCTTCCACTGTCTCTACAGAAGTGTCATAAATTAAGCTTTCCATACGACCCCCACGAAAAGTAATCCATGTAAGTTAAATACGTGGATCGCGGTAGCTACATAGTTGGACTACCTCGACCTACCCGTCTTTCACCGTATCGTCTGTTGAGATGTTTCCGAACCGCGCGTGAGAAGTCAGGTAGCGTATCATCACACTGGAACACCATTTCCTGACGGACATTCATAGCCACGTCATCCTGTTTACCCTACTGCACACAGGGACGTGCAACTCTGGCACTTCTCTCTTTCCCTCAGCAGACGTGGACGAGTTGCACATATGAAGTGAACCGTCGTAGAACGGAAAAGGTACGCTTCCAGATATGGGTCACTATTCGCGATATTACGTGTTAACTCCCCTCTAGAAGGCCTACAAGTTTGTAACGGGAATTTCTGAACACCCTGTATGCAAGTTTAGCGAATTGTGATAGAGGATAAACCAAACAGTCGTCCATGTTAAACATGTTGTTGCATGAAACTACTGAGGATTTGTTTTTGTAATGTCCTACAATTTTTTTATAATTAAAATTAAAAATTCGATTTACTCAGCACTTTCTCAACACTAAATTACCGTGTGATAATGTAACAGGAAAAATTTAAAATCACATCTCTACAATTTGAATATTTCAGTACCACAGTAAGACTGTAAAATGTGCGACAGCTTTTATAGCGTTAGTTGTGTAATTTCACTCGTGAAAAAAAAAATGATCACCGCTTGCAGCCTACTTATTCTCCTTCACACTTTATTTCTAGAATGTATGTGAATAATGGGACGATGTGAAAGCTTGGAACAATTTTCAGACTTTCGCCTCTAGCCAGTTTTGTAATAGAAGTTTAATGTATTTTCTTGTTCCATTTTTAAAAGATAGCGTCCACTTTTAATGCGCAGAAGCTCTTTTCTGAAATTACAGAAATTACTGCTGTAAAATTAAGTTTGACTCAAATATGACATTATTCCAAGATACACCATGATCATATAAGGCATACCTCGGAACAAATATTCTATTGAAGTTTGGAATTGTTGCAACAGAGAAAAAGTTGTCAATATTGTATTATAGTCTATCTGTTACTTTACTGCTGTACGACATGCCAATAATCAGTAAATGAAATCAAATGAAGTATTACCAAAAACTAGTCAATACATTTTGAAATAGAAGCTATAGAAAAATAACACAAATTTCAATACCGGTACTGAAGACAGGGAAAATTGCTAGGACATTTAAGGGACTCAGTTCGTTTGCAGTTACCCCGTTTTCCGTGATAGAAGACCTTTTTCCGTTTCAACGTACAAGATGGCGCACAACTGGCGAAGTACACGTTAACCGTCCACTCGTTATATAATTAGTTTGACACCTATTGAGAACTTTTTTTACACGTATTGGGAACTTTGCTCACCATTAAATTCTATAACTGAAGAATTAACAATATATTCCAAATAATTTTAATACATTACGCAGCAGCGAAGAATGTAGGACTAAAAATGCTAACAAATACTGCACAAGACGAAGCCTCGTGCCTCACAACAAAAACAGCATGAAGTGCTGGAACTGCTTGTGGCTGTCTCTATTGCGCATACCATCACGTGATCTTAAAATCTGTCAGTAGACTGAAACTCGGACTAGGCACACTATCCTCGAGGTGGAACACCCTGCCCTGCTCATTGTACTTTCAATTAAAGCATGCAATGAAAAGAAATTCTTTTCAAAGTAAGAACGTAGAAGAAATTAGAGCCTTAATGTAAGAGGAAAGCGTAAATGGTGTTCATTATTGAATGAGAAGCTCACAACAAAGTTAGTTTTACTGTGAGACTGATTCCTCACTATTTTTTAATGTTTATTAACATGTTATTAAATGGTATGTTCAGTTAAATCAACATATAACTGAATATTTTGTTAAGCAGACGAATGCGGCAAACACCAAATTAAAGTACAAGCGGGAAGTAATCATGAATGTTACTGGGCGAAAATATTTCAAAAGATCACCCAGTCCAACAGACTATTGCTCCACTATTAGTTTAGTATCTCTTCATTGATACGTTTATTTAGTGGAATCTATAAATAGAAATTACGTTCAGACCAGGGTCGTAGGTGAAATTGTTTTACGACACAGGAAATCCCGTGCTGCAAAATAATTTTTACTTACTTAACTTGACATATAACTGGACACACTAACAGAACCATACCAAATAAAAAAAGGATGGGGTAATATAGGATTTATAGTAATGTCAGCCTCATTACCACTGTGTTACGTTACATAACACTCCTGTAGAATGGAAGAAACAATTTACAAGGGGCGTTCAATAAGTAATACAACACATTTTTTTCTGAAAATGAGTTGGTTTTATCCCGGTTTCCAATACACTATGTTATTCCCCATTCTTTTGATTGCAAAACACCTATTTCTCAACATAATCTCCGTTCAATGTTTTTGTATGCCGCCCGGAAGGCGGCGCGTGGGTCTGCTCCTGTAAACTGAATGGTTACGCTGAATGTAGGAAATGAGTAGGAGCAGGTGAGGTAAGATTCTCGGTACTGGGTTTCTACTTATGGATGTTTACTATAGGCAAAAAAAAGTTAATACATGGTTACATAACTTTGCAATGAGGTGAGAAGTCTCGGACGCTAAGTGAAGCGAAGCTGAAGCGAAGTTTCCCAGCCGTCTGCTCTTGATCAAATGGGGAGAATCTGGAGCGGAGCTCGTAGAGCTCTCCCGCTCCGGCTAGAGTGTCTCGTGGTGCCAACTTATGAACCTATACCGTGGCATCGTTGCTATCGATAGCACAAATGTGACGATCTTACGCCACCATACTGGCAAGGCCTGTGTGCCCGCATGCTACCACTCTACTGGCCGAAATCGGAGCCAACGCCTTGTTGCATCAGTAAGCTCCCAGTTAACCACGCACTGCTTCCTGTGGTGTGTATCCCTCATTGTGGCAAACAGATAGAAGCCGGAAGGTGCGAGATCCGGCAGTAGGATGGATGAGGAAGAACAGTCCAATGAGCTTTGTTAATTCGTCTAGGGTTTGCAGACTTGAATGACTGTGATCCGTCCATCAACTGAAATGAGAGTGTTCGCACATTCCAACTTTGCAGAAATCACAGCTGCGAGTGGCAGGCCGGCACGATGGAAATCGGTCAGGTTTGCGCGTCCTTGTGCTATGATGACAGACGCCTCGCCCAACAACTCACCGAGCTTTTGTTCACGGCGAAATCTTCGTAGACATTCTGCAAGCACCTGTGAATATCTGTGACACTCTTGTTTTCCACCAAAAGAAACTCAGTGACAGCTCTCTGCTTGGAATGCGCCTGCATTAAAGACGCCATTATGAAGGCTATGTATAGTGCCGCCACCTATTGTAATTTCATGAAAGTGTAGGGGCTGAAGCTTGAATATTCCACGATGTCCCACATCAATTTTTTCAGCAGAAATTGGATGAGAAAGAGGTAACGTGTTGCATCACTTGTTGGACGCTCCTCATAAACTACAAGATCGTTAAAACAAATCATGCAGTGTAATACCACTTAATAAGATATCTGCAGGCCCACTACAAAACTAGATTAGGTCTGTCTATGTGTTTTATTAGGAGCACAATAATGAATTAATGTTTCGTAGATATCAGTTTTAAAATAGCTGTAAATATGACCTGTGTGACTGACTGGAATACTCTCTTTCAAATCCTGAAGGTGGTAGGGGTAAAATACATGGAGCGAAAGTCTATTTACAATTTGTACAGAAACCAGATGGCAGTTATAAGAGTCGAGGGACATGAAAGGGAAACAGTTGTTGGGAAGAGGGTGAGACGGGGTTGTAGCATCTCCCCGATGTTATTCAATCTGTATATTGAGCAAGCAGTAAAGCAAACAAAAGAAAAATTCGGAGTAGGTATTAAAATCCACGGAGAACAAATAAAAACTTTGAGATTCGCCAATGACATTGTAATTTTGTCAGAGACAGCAAAGGACTTGGAAGAGCAGTTGAACGGAATGGACAGTGTCTTGAAAGGAGAATATAAGATGAACCTCAACAAAAGCAAAACGAGGATAACGGATTGTAGTCGAATTAAGTCGGGTGATGCTGAGGGAATTAGATTAGGAAATGAGACACTTAAAGTAGTAAAGGAGTTTTGCTATTTGGGGAGCAAAATAACTGATGATGGTCGAAGCAGAGAGGATACAAAGTGTAGACTGGTAATGGCAAGGAAGGCGTTTCTGAAGAAGAGAAATTTGTTAACATCGAGTATAGATTTAAGTGTCAGGTAGTTGCATCTGAAAGTACTTGTATGGAGTGTAGCCGTGTATGGAAGTGAAACATGGACGATAAATAGTTTGGACAAGACGAGGGTAGAAACTTTCGAAAATGTGGTGCTACAGAAGAATGCTAAAGTTTAGATGGGTAGATCACATAACTAATGAGGAGGTATTGAATAGAATTAGGGAGAAGAGGAGTTTGTGGCACAACTTGACTAGTAGGAGGGTTCGGTTGGTAGAACATGTTCTGAGGCATCAAGGGATCACCAATTTAGTATTGGAGGGCAGCGTGGAGGGTAAAAATCTTAGAGGGAGACCAAGAGATTAATACACTAAGCAGATTCAGAAGGATTTAGGCTGCAGTACGTGCTGGGCGATGAAGCAGCTTGCACAGGATAGAATAGTATGGACAGATGCATCAAACCAGTCTCACGACTGAAGACCACAACAACAACAACAACGAAAAAAAAGTGAAGCACCCAGAAGGGGAGGAGGAAACAAAATGAAACTTCATGGGTTCAGAGGTATGTAATATTATTTCAGTGACTAAGATGTCGAGTCAAATTTACAAAGAACCTAGAACTTATGAGGGTGACGTTGCTCCTTCTCTGGCCTGGATGCACGTGCAACAACAAACTCACCTGTGTTGCGTTTGATAGTCGTACCTCCACTTTTTCAGGTAGTATGCGAATTTCCTTCATTTTTGTCTATCTTTGTGTAGTGTTTCCACTTCAGGGTGCTTTTGCCTGCTACGTGCACTGGCTGCGGTGCAAGGCGGTGTGAGTTGTTCGTACGAGGCAGCTACTGTGCACTGCGCGGCTGGAGCTCCGAGGGAGCACGTCCGCCGTGATTGGGTGTTCAGTTACGGCGCCTGTAATTACGGCATTAACCGGGCCGATCCGTTCTGTCACACGCTGCCCCTCACAGCGCCGCGGAACCTTCACGACGTCTCTAACGTCTTTACGAGGACGGCTGTAATTTAGTACCTGCGGTGCGGCAAGGTCGTCGACCTACCGCCCAGCAGTAGTTCTACAGAAATTAGACGGACAGCCGCAGGTTAATTTCTGGTTCCCAACAGGAACGAGGAAGCCGGCTTGAAAGGAAATGGAAAAGGGAAGAAAACAAGACCAATGCCATCGTACCAGAGATTAGTCTCCATTTCGTATCTTTAAGGCTACCAAAGATGAAGACGTGCCATCGTATTATTCAACAGGACATGATTCGTACTCGATTAACTTGCGTACGATTGGCTTCTGTTGAATGTGAATGTGGCGTTCTGGGGGCAATAGAAGAGCTAGCAAAAAACATAGTCATCGGCGAGACGTTAAACCTTGTAAGACGTGTATATTTCTATTGTCTATTGTCAAACCACAATTTATGAAAGATGTTTATATTTTCTTAATAGGATTAAGTAGGAATATTTAATATTTGTCCTGTTGGAAATAATTGCGGTAGCAGGGAATGCCTACACCAAAGTATTGTTGGCAGGAGAGACCGCACGTTGATATAATTTTAAAAAGGGCGGGAGAGACCGCGTATGGATACATTTTAAGAAAAGAGCGGGAAAGACCGCGCATTGATACATTTTGTAGTAGGAGCAGGGATTGTCTGCACCAGAAAGCATTGTTGGCAGGAGAGAAAGCACTTTAGCCTTCGTAGGAAGTTAGTAGTAAGCGAGATGTGAAGCGAGTCGGTAGCAGGTCTGAAGCGAGAGGCTGAGAGGAGCGGTGTGCCTGCCAGCCATCAGCTATGATTTACAAGAGATTATAAACGGATTTACAGAGACATCAGCTAACTATTATCATAAGAGGATCTAATATTATTGAATTATTTTTTTGAGAAACTCAAGATTACTGAAGGTATGTTTGCGCAGTGCTAGTTGTAATAGTATTGTAAAAAGTAAGTCCCATTTGAACGTTTGTAAAATCATTTCATTCAGAATATAATTAATTTTTGCCAGCAATATTGCATTACTGATTATAATCTATCCCAAAAGCCATCAACGTAAAACTTTACAAACTTTTATTGTTGTCAAGAAAAAGTTTAACTATGAATTACGTAACTTCAGTCAAATTTATTAAAGAATAACGTCAGATTTGCTATTAAATAATATCGTCAGCTTTGGTAATAAATACAGCCACTTATTATGCAGCTAACAGAGTATAGTAAAATAGAGTAAGTATATTCATGTCACAGTTCGATGTAGCAGTCAGATGGCGATCCAGAAACAGTAAAAAAGGTAAGAAACAGTTTTGGGTTATTTCAGGTAACGACTGAGGGCCACGACGACGACACACTCTATGTTTCGTCGAAGTAATCAGAAAATCCCTTTTAATAAGCAGCATTTAAATTTGTATGCCAAGGTTGAGAAGAGAATTAATTTCAAATGGAAGGCTTCATTTGTTATTATTAAGCAAGAAATAGATATCCTAAGGGAAGTTTTCATAGCTTATTGTAGAAGGGAAGGTTGCGTGACAAAAGAGGTATAGAGGAGACGGGGAGGGTTTCAGCCTCAAACTTACAAATACACTCTGAAAAGAAAAAGACGCAACTCGAAGGAATTATCCGAATGGGTCGGAAATCGGTAGATATGATGTACACGTACAGACAACAAATAGATATGATTTCAGAAAAAATGGGTGGTTTATTCAAAAAGTGCTTCACAAATTGAGCAAGTCAATTACGTTTTGGTCCGCTTCTGCGCCTTATGCACTTATTCGGCTTGGCATTGGTTGATAGAGTTGTTGAATGTCCTCCTGGGGGATACCGTGCCAAATTCTGTCCAGTTGGCGAGTTGGATCATCAAAATCCAGAGCTGATTGGGGAACTCTACCCACAATTGGGAGGGATCCGGCGATCTTGCTGGCCAAGGGAGAATTTGGCAAAAACGAAGACAAGCAGCAGGAACTCTCGAGGGTGCAGGCGGGCATTATCCCGCTGAAATGTAAGCCGAGGATGGTTTGCCATGAAGGGCAACAAAACGGGGCGTAGAGTGTCGTCGACATACCGTTGTGAGGAAGGGTGCCACATATCATAAACAAAGGGGTCCTGCTATTAACTTGAAAGAAACTCTAACGCATCATTTCTGGTTTCCCGGCCATATGGCTGGGGCAGTGAGGTTGGTATCCCATCGCTGCTAATGCCATCTTGTCTACATGTTTTCTTGAGGTAAACTTCCCTTTCCGTAGAATTTCATGACTGTGTAACCGGCTCGAAGAAGTCTGGAAATCAATAATATTCATCAGACACGCAATTTCAGAGCACGCAGTGTCGTAGATATTCTTCAATATCGGTGAATTGACTCTCACGAGCAGTCTTCAATCTTTCGAATAGTTTTTCTTTCACACTTTTGCGAGTTTCAGTTTGGTGCATATTTCGTACTCCGCAATAATTTCTGCTCCATTTACGCAATTCATGTACAGATCTTACGAAAGGAAACCTGCTTTACACACAGCTTAAGCGTTTTCGCCCTACTATGCGTAGCCAAAAACATCTACATTTTCTTTCTTACTGGAAGCTATTACTGTACATCATTCCTTTGCTCTAACGGAAAGGGCTCAGATTCAATTCCTGGCCGGGTTGGAGATGTGCTCCGCTTGGGGTCTGGATGTTCTGTTGTCTCCACCACAATTTCCTGATCGCTGTGTCACGCAAGTCATCTAAATCACATAAAAATTATTTTTTTCCAGTGGCCAGCATCCACTCGACAGAGAAACAGATATTTCATCTTTGCAAGTCTGAAAACGTTAATTGGATTCCACATTACTTTGAAATTCTGGAAGCTGGATTAAGAGAGACGCTAGTGTCAAGCATATAAGAAGAAATCGCAAAGAAAATTAATGCAGTTGTATCTCCATCGTTATCACTTGGCGATACCGCAAAGCCAGCTACTATTTATTGTTGATATTAAACGAGATGGAATTTCGAGCGAATAGTAACCGTGAACAACTGTGTCCGAGAAACTATAAACGTAAACAGAAATTTGCTTTACAAATTACAATTGCATTGTGCCGTGTTATGTGTTTACCTACATGCCGTGCGCCAACGATATGCATCGCTATGTTGCACACGCAGTGTCTGCTACAGTTACAGCAGGGGTGTCATTTCTCCAGCCACCTAGCGAGCTATGAATTTAAAAAATTTCTTTTTATAAAAAATATTGACAGTGTGTCTTAGCAGCTAATATTCTGACAGTTCGTTTCCTTCGATATATTCCATCTGTACAAAAAATATCAGGGCAGGTTTCGATATATCGAACTGGACAGTTCCCTTGTGACAGGCAACCGTGTTTCACATATATTCGTCAGAAAGTTGTGTGGCGTAGCAACAGATATCCGCAGAAAAAGTCTCAGAGGATGACAGTCTTGCAAATAAACGTTGGAAGTAAATGCAAATTGCTATATAAAGTAAAACATAAATGGAGTTTAGTTTTTAAATACCTTAAAAGTACAAAAACCACACATCATGCACTACTGGCCACTAAGATTGCTACACCACGACGATGAAGTGCTACAGACGCGAAATTTAATTGACAGGAAGAAGATGCTGTGATATGCAAATGATTAACTTTTCAGAGCATTCACACAACGTTGGCGGCGATGGTGACACTTACAACGTGCTGACATCAGGAAAGTTTCCAACCGATTTCTCATACACAAACAGCAGCTGACCGGTGTTGCCTGGTGAAACGTTGTTGTGATGCCTCGTGTAAGGAGGAGAAATGCGTACCATAACGTTTCCGATTTTGATAAAGGTCGGGTTGTAGCCTATCGCGATTGCGGTTTATCGTATCGCGACATTGCTGCTCGCGTTGGTCGAGATCCCATGACTGTTAGGAGAATATGGAATCGGTGGGTTCAGGAGGGTAATACGGAACGCCGTGCTGGATCTCAACGGCCTCGTATCACTAGCAGTCGAGATGACAGGCATCTTATCCGCATGGCCGTAACGGATCGTGCAGCCACGTCTCGATCCCTGAGTCAACAGATGGGGACGTTTGCAGGACAACAACCATCTGCACGAACAGTTCGACGATGTTTGCAGTAGCATGGACTATCAACTCGGAGACCACGGCTGCGGTTACCCTTCTGCGTCACAGACAGGAGCACCTGCGATGGTGTACTCAAGGATGAACCTGGGTGCACGAATGGCAGAACGTCATTTTTTTCGGATGAATCCAGATTATGTTTACAGCATCATGATGGTCGCAACCGTGTTCGGCGACGTCGCGGTGAACACACATTGGAACCGTGTATTCGTCATCGCCATATTGGCGTATCACCCAGCGTGATGGTATGGGGTGCCATTGTTTACACGTCTCGGTCACCTCTTGATCGTATTGACGGCCGTTTGAACGGTGGACGTTACATTTCAGATGTGTTACGACCCGTGGCTCTACATTCGATCCCTGTGAAACCCTACATTTCAGCAGGCTAATGCTCGACCACATGTTGCAGGTCCCGTACGGGCCTTTCTGGATACAGAAAATGTTCGACTGCTGCCCTGGCCAGCACGTTCTCGAGATCTCTCACCAACTGAAAACGTCTGGTCAATGGTGGCCGAGCAACTGGCTCGCCACAATACGCCAGTCACTACTCTTGATGAACTGTGGTATCGTGTTGAAGCTGCATGGGCAACTGCACCTGTACACTCCATGCACCCAAATTGCCTGAAAATGTAATCACATGTCAATTCTAGTATAATATATTTGTCCAATGGATACCCGTTCATCATCTGCATATCTTCTTGGTGTAGGAATGTTAATGGCCAGTAGTGTACACACAATGATGAAACAAACCATTAGGACCACTAACCACCTTGAGATTGGATAGTGGCTGCAAGTGTTGCGGACGTGTGACGCGCTAAGGAGAGTACATAAGTTGAGTAGAGACGGATAGGGAATATACGAGCAAGCACCTCGGTAACAATGAAGCTGGTCGGCTGTTTGACTGTTTCTATAGTGAGCATCTATGGAAAGTAGTTGAGGGACGGTGAAACCACGAGATGGCGACAAGGTATTCGAGGTCCACGGCTCATCACAAAACGAAGAGGTTTATGCTTGCCGGTTCTGTTGACACGGCTTTCTGAGGCAGATTGCTCGGCGGATTACAATGATGTGCAGGCACAAGCGTTTCCGACCACACCGTTTTTGATCATGCGGCTCAACAACTGACGACTCCTACGTGTTTCTATGTTGACCCAACAACGTCCTTTGGACTGATGCATCACGTTTCTTGTTACATCATATCAGTGGTTGCGTCCGGATACGCCGTCACCCAGGCGAACGGCTGATCGAAACATATGCCGCCCATAGAGGCGGTATTCCCCTGAGCTTCCCTGGGACATGTGGTAGAAATCAATGGCACCATGGCAGCTGTAGACCAGTTCGATTCTACACAGAGTACGCGAAGACACTTGCCCCCCTTCTAACAGCCGTGTACCGCAAGTCTCTAGGGGAACGGAAGGGTCCAAATGATTGAAAAAGTGCACAGGTAGTTCCAGTTTTCAAGAAGGGTCGTCGAGCAGATGCGCAAAACTGTAGGCCTATAGAATTTTAGAACATGTTTTTTGCTCGCGTATCATGTCATTTCTGGAAACCCAGAATCTACTCTGTAGCAATCAACATGGATTCCGGAAACAGCGATCGTGTGAGACCCAACTCGCTTCATTTGTTCATGAGACCCAAAAAATATTACATACAGGCTCCCAGGTAGATGCCATTTTCGTTGACTTCCGGAAGGCGTTCGACACAGTTCCGCACTGTCGCCTGATAAACAAAGTAAGAGCTTACGGAATATCAGACCAGCTGTGTGGCTGGATTGGAGAGTTTTCAGCAAACAGAACTCAGCATGTTGTTCTCAATGGAGAGACGTCTACAAACGTTAAAGTAACCTCTGGCGTGCCAAGGGGAGTGTTATGGGACCATTGTTTTCCACAATACATACCAATGACCTAGCAGATAGTGTCGGAAGTTCCATGCGGCTTTTCGCGGATGATGCTGTAGTATACAGAGAAGCTGCAGCATCAGAAAATTGCAGCGAAGTGCAGGAAGATCTGCAGCAGATAGGCACTTGACCCGTAACATAGACAAATGTAATGTATTGCGAATACATAGAAAGAAGGATCCTTTATTGTATGATTGTATGATAGAGGAACAAACACTGGTAGCAGTTACTTCTGTAAAATATCTGGGAGTACGCGTACGGAATGATTTGAAATGGAATGATCATATAATATTAATTGTTGGTAACGTGGGTGCCAGATTGAGATTCATTGGAAGAGTACTTAGAAAATGTAGTCCATCAACAAAGGAGGTGGCTTACAAAACACTCGTTTGACCTATACTTGACTATTGCTCATCAGTGTGGGAGCCGTACCAGGTCGGGTTGACGGAGGAGACAGAGAAGATCCAGGATTCGTCACAGGGTTATTTGGTAAGCGTGATAGCGTTACGGAGATGTTCAGCAAACTCAAGTACAGTATCTGCAAGAGTAGCTTGCTGTCCAGGTTTCGAGAGGATGCGTTTCTGGATGCGGTATCGAAAATATTGCTTCCCTCTACTTATACCTCCCGAGGAGATCACGAATGTAAAATTAGAGAGATTCGAGCGCGTACGGAGGCTTTCCGGCAGTCGTTCTTCCCGCGAACCATACGCGACTGGAACAGGAAAGGGAGGTAATGACAGTGGCACGTAAAGTGCCCTCCGCCACACCCCGTTGGGTGGCTTGCGGAGTATAAATGTAGATGTAGATGTAGAATGAACATTACTGAGAACCACATGCATCCAATCATGCTTGATATGTTCCCCGGCGGTGATGGTATCTTCCAGCAGAACAGCTATCCGAGTCACAAAGCCAGCATCGTGATCAGTGGTTTCAGCAGCGTGATAGCGGAGTCTTGTTGGTGTCTTGACCACAGAACTCATTGGATCTGAAATAACAAATAATGTATGACAGAGAAACAGATTCAGAAAGTTACGGTCTCTCTAGTGTGTACGAAATGGGTTTTACTGTATCGAAAATGAAGCAGTGAAATATGTCACTGTGATACCGTTAGCTTAGAAAACAGCGTCATTCGACAGATAAAAATATAAGTAACTGTAAACGGAAGGGCACAGGTCTTTCCGCAGTGATAACACCGGCTCCTGTCCGATCACCGAAGTTAAGTGCTGCCGGGCTTGGCTAGAGCTCTTGGATGGGTGACCGTCCAGCTCTTCCGGGTACTTTTGGCAAGCGGGGTGCACTCAGCCCTTCTGAGGCCACTTGAGGAACTACTTGACTGAGAAGTCACGAAAACTGACAACGGCCCGGAAAGCGGTGTGCTGACCACATGCCACTCCCTATCCGTATGTGGTGACGCCTGTAGTTTGGGGATGATAAGGTGGTCCATCGGTATCGTCGGGCCTTCCGAGGCCTATTCGGACGTCGGCTTGAATAACATGTCTCACATCAGTTTCAATGTGTATGACTACCAGTAATCGTTCAAGACTGAGTAAGTCCTCTAAATTGTCCAAATGGCTCTGAGCGCTATGGGACTTACCATCTGAGGTCATCAGTCCAACTCAGAACTAGTTAAACCTAACTAACCTAACGACATCACACACATCCATGCCCGAGGCAGGATTCGAACTTGTGTACTGAAGCGCCTAGAGCCGCTCGCCCACTGCGGCCGGCGAGTAAGTCCTCTAGACAGCTACATTTAGTGAAGAGTTTTCTGGTTTCTGAAAAGCTTCTTATATGTCAGGCTTACTCACTATCACTAATGGAACACGAAGGAATCGGTGAACCATCACCGGAAGCAATAGGAACTGCGAAGTATCTAGAACTATGATTCTGGGGAGATCCATGGTGGAACGACAAATTCGTCGGCGGAAAAAGCTAATTTACAAAGCTCTTATTCGCCCGGTTCTTGAATATTGTTCGCAAAGTGAGCTGACCGATTCCAAAGCGGACTATCTTAAGTACTTTATTTGCACCTTCCTATCAGAATGAATTTTTCACTCTGCAGTGGAGTGTGCTCTGATATGAAACTTTCTGGCAAATTCAAACTGCGTGCCGGACCGAGACTCGAATTCGGGACTTTTGCGTTTCACGGGCAGGTGCTCTATCGATTGAGCTACCCAAGCACAACTCATGACGTACTTTCACCGCTGTTATTCCGCCAGTACCACGTCTTCTATCAACAAAACTTCACGGAAGTTCTCTTGCGAAACCTGCAGAACTAACACTCTTGGAAGGAAGGATATTGCAGAGACATGGCTTCGCCACAGCCTGGGGAGTTGTTTCCAGAATGAAATTTTCACTCTGTAGCAGTGTGTGCGTGAGAATCGGTGGTGAGTCACGCTTGGCTAGATCACTCGCCGGCGAAAGGCAAAGGTCCCGACTTCGAGTCTCGTCCGGCACACACTTTTAATCTGCCATGAAGTTTCATATCAGCGCACCCTCCGCTGCAGAGCCAAAATTTTATTCTGTAAATATCCCCCCAGGCTGTGGCAAAGCCATGTCTCCGGAATATCCTTTCTTCCAGGAGTGCTAGTTGTGCAAGATTCGCAGAAGAACTTCTGTGAAGTTTGGAAGGTAGGAGACGAGGTACCGGCGGAAGTAAAGCAGTGAAGATGGGTCGTGAGTCGTGCTTGGGTAGCTCAGTCTGTAGAGCACTTGCCCGTGAAAGGCAAGGGTCCTGAATTTGAGGATCGGTCCGGCACGCAGTTTTAATCCACCAGGAAGTTTCAACATTTCCAACATTCTTCTGAGATTGGTAGCCCTTTGTTATCTGGGCGATCAGTTTCTCAACAGCTGCACGTCTATTGGCCCGTACACGCCTCCCCCAGCCGTCTCCAACGATAGCTGAGTGGTCAGCGCGACGGACTGTCATGCCAAGGGTTCGATTCCCGGCTGAGTCGGGGATTGTCTCCGCTCAGGAACTGGGTGTTGTGTTGTAATCATCATCATCTCATTCCCATTGAAGTGGCGTCAACTAAAAAGACTTGCGCCAGACGACCGGTCTACCCGACGGGAGGCCCTAGCCACACGACATTTCATTTCTATCTGCGCAGCCGTCGTTCACCCCTGTGATCTATGACCCGTGTGGCACGACGTTTGCCTCGGTGCCAGTTTTGGATAGCGTCATTTCGCTATGTACGGTATTCTTCAACCACGTCGGCATGAGGTCAGTTTACAAATTTGGCGGTTTCGGAAATGCTTCCACCCTTGTCCCGAAAGCAACTTTTGGACGTCAGACAAATTTCTCCGTTTCCGCATTACGACTACAACTGCACTGTCCTCCGCGTCCTCCCGACGCGCTTAATATACCCTCCAAGGCTAGCGGTACCACCTGCCGCTCGTGACTGGTTATTGCACGTTGACGTCAAACATAGGCGGTGGTCACATCAGTGTCACTCGAAAGTGTATTTTCGGTGCAACACAAGTATAAACGTAATGGCGAGTGAGAAATTAAACAAAAGCAACTTTATCGAGCCACCTGAGATTAGGGGTTCATGATACCAAAGTAGTCATTTAATAAATATTTTTGGTCATGGTGTGTAAGAAATTTCCATAGTGAACATTTTATGAAATATTAGTGTTGTTCAAGTTAGGTAGGACATTCTGTGTATAACTAGTGGTAAATATAAGGATAGGCCCGAGAAGAAAAAACAGAATCTCTTTCCCCATCGCTGTTCATGCTTCTTCCTCTCCCTCCTTGTTTTTCCTCTTTCACCCTCTCTTGTGTCACTCGGCGTAAGATGCATCATTTGTTTCCGGTCCCATTGTCAAACATCACATTAGGTGCATTCGAAAAACTTAGCGGCTGAAACAAGTTAATAATTTAGTACCTCGATCTCGTGCAACAGCACTGGCGGGGCAGGGAGCGATAAAAAACGAGAGGAAGCAGTAATTATGCCTCTAATTACCTATTTAATTTATGTGTGTTTGTGTCCCTAAGCACTCTACCGCGCAAGGGCGTGTCCCGGGTGGGGAACAGGATGTATTACCGGACGTTCTTACAGAAGTTACACACACACACACACACACACACACACACACACACGTACACACACAGGGCGTCGTATGACGAGGGGTTGGTCTCCCACTGTGCGAAATTGTCACCCGGAGCTTCTGTAGTCGACAGCGGTACAAATAGCACCAGTTGTGAACCTACCGGCAAGAGGGGGGGGGGGGGGGGGACGGAGGTGAAGCCCACTTTACAAATGACGACTTCATTAGGCGGCGACTTTACAACAGGATATTTGGTGTCTGGTCGCTTGCTCCCCCCCTCCTTTCAATGCCCTGAATTACTTACTCATTCACGAGGGCATTTTTGTCGCCGCGCCTTTGTGATGCTAACTTTCGCCCCCCTGGCCTGACAGCGCGTGCGCCGTGACGCGCCGTGATGTGTGGTTTGTTGAGACGGGCTCCCGGTATTAATTGCGTCATTATGCCGCCGATGGCGGCAGCAGATTAATGACGGACGGGGCCGGCGCGTCCCTCGGCTGCCGCTCTCCATTTGTCTAGCGCCGCGAGCAGTGAAAAATCTGTGACGCAGCGATTAATACGGAAGCGTGCGTAATCGGCTGGGACGGGAGTGAGCGGGACGACGCACGAATAACGCCGGAGTTAACGCTCGTTTCCTGCGGCTGTGGCGTCAGCGTATGCTTCCCCACATTTCCTCAATAATGCTTCCCACCCAAGCACTGCAAGACAAGTTTCAACGAAAACTACGGTCGACACTGATTATAGAGACATCACATTTAACGACGAATTGGCTCTCCTATGTAAACACTCTGCTCAAAAATCGCTTAATTTGACATTGCTTATTGCGACTTACTGTATAGCATGGTGCATAGCATGGTGTATATTTGGAAAATTACACTGAAGTACCAAAGGAACTGGTACATCTGCAAAATATGGTGTAGGCGCCCTGCGAGTACGCAGTAGTTCCGCAACACGACCTTGCATGGACTTCACTAATGTCTGATGTCGTGCTGGAGGCAACTGACACCATGAATCCTGTAGTGCTCTCCATAAATCCGTAAGAGTACGGGGGGGTGGTCTCTTCTGAATAACACGTTGCAGGGCAACCAAGATATGCTCAATAATGTTCGTGTCTGAGGAGTTTTGTGGCCAGAGGAAGTGTTTAACCTCATAAGAGAGTTCCTGGAGTCACTCTGTAGCAATCCTGGATTTGTGGGGTATTGCATTGTCCTACTGTAATTGACCAAGTCCGTCGGAAGGCACAATGGACATGAACAGAAGCAGGTGATCAGACAGGATGCCTACGTCAGAGTCGAATCTAGATGTATCAGGGGTCCCACATCACTCCAACTGCACACGCCTCCCAGCTTGAACAGTCCCCTGCTGACATGCAGAGTCCATGGGTTCATGAGATTGTCTCCATACCCGTACATTTCCATCCGCTCGATGCAATTTGAAACTAGACTTGTCCGACTAGGCAACATGTTTCTAGTCATCAACAGTCCAATATCGGTGTTGACGGCTTCAGGCGTGGCATAAAGCTTTGTGTTGCGCAGTCATCAAGTGTATACGAGTGGGCCTTCGGCTCCGAATGCGCGTTTCGATGGTCTTTGGTTGTATGGTTCACACTCTGGCATTTGTCGATGGCCCAGCAATGAAATCTGGAGACGGTTGCGGAAGGGTTGCAACTCTGTCACGTTGAACGATTGTCTTCAGTTGTCGTTGGTCCCATTCTTGCAGAATCTCTCTCCCGCCGCAGTGATGTTGGAGATTTGATGTTTTACCGGATTGGTGATATTCACGGTATACTCGTGAACGGTCGTACGGGAAAATCCCCACTTCATAATTACCTCGGAGATGTTGTGTCCCATCTCTCGAGCGCCGGTTATAACATCACGTTCAAACTCACTTAACTCTTGATAACCGCCCATTGTAGCAGCAGTAACCGATCTAACAAATGCGCCAAACACTTGTTTTCTTGTACCGAGCGAGGTGGCGCAGTGGTTAGCACACTGGACTCGCATTCGGGAGGACGACGGTTCAATCCCGTCTCCGGCCATCCTGATTTAGGTTTTCCGTGATTTCCCTAAATCGCTACAGCGAAATGCCGGGATGGTTCCTTTGAAAGGGCACGGCCGATTTCCTTCCCCATCCTTCCCTCACCCGAGCTTGCGCTCCGTCTCTAATGACCTCGTTGTCGACGGGACGTTAAACACCAATATCCTCCTCTTTGTTTTCTTATAAAGGCGTTGGCGACCGCAGCGCCGTATTCTGCCTGTTTGCATACATCTGTACTTGAATACGCATGCCCATACCAGTTTCCTTGGCACTTCAGTGTGTGACAGAAGTTATGGGATACCTCTTAATATTGTCAGATCTCCTTTTACGCGGCCGAGTCTTTAAAAGGCCCATGCAGAAATATTTAGCCATGCTACTTCGATAGTCGTCCACAACTGCGAAAGTGTTGCCTGTGCAGGATTTTGTACATTAAACGATCTCTCGATTATTTCCCACAAATGTTCGATGGGACTCATGTCTGGTGATCTGGGTGGTCAAACCATTCCCTGGAACTGTCCAGAATGATCTTCGAATGAAGCTCGAACAATTGTGGGCATACGACGGGGCACATTGCCATTCATAAAAGTTAGATCGATGTTTGGGAACATGAAGTCTATGAATGTCTGCAAATGGTCACCATGTAGCATGTAAATGGCCTCATAGCAGGCGCCAGCCAATCTCTACAGGAAAAGGGTGCCATCCTCAAACCCCAGCGAAAAAGGTTCTATCCCTTTTAATATGTTATAATTGTATGTGTCATCATTTCCAGTCAACTATCTGTTAAATTGGACCAGAGGACCCAGTCCATTTCATGTAAACACAGCGAACACTATTATGGATCCACCATCAGCTTGCACTGTGCCTTGTTGGCAACTTGGGTGACTTCGTGGGGTGACTTCGTGGGGTCTGCGCCACATTCGAACCCTATCATCAATTCCTACCAACCGAAATCTGGACCCATCTGGCTAGGTCAGGATTTTCCAGTAGTCTGGGGTCCAACCGATACTGTCACGAGCCCAGGAGAGGCGCTGCCGATGTCGTACGGTCACAAATCCACTATCGTCGGCCATCTGCTGCCATAGCACTTTAGTGCCTCATTTCGTCGCACTGTCCTAACGGACACGTTCGTCATACATTCCACACTGATTTCTGCGGTTATTTCGCACAGTGTTTGTTGCCAGCACTGACAACTCTATGCAAATGCCGCTTCTCTGGACCGTTACGAGATGGCCGTCGTCCACTTCGTTATCCGTTGGTATTCTCGGCGCACTCTTGACACTGTGTATCTCAGAATGCTGAATTCCCTAAGGATTTAAGCAATGGAATGTCTGATGCGTCTACTTCCAACTACCATTCCGCGTTCAAAGTCTGTTACTTCCCGTCGTGCTGTCGTAATCACGTCGGAAACCTTTCACATGAATCACCCGAGTACAAATGACAGCTCCGCCAATGCACTGTCCTTGTATACCTTGTGTACACTCTACTACCGCCTTGTGCACAAGTGGATATCGCTATTCCACTTTTGTCACCTCAGAGTGCACGGTGCTTATTATAGGTGGAAACAAAATAGAAGGTCGAATAGATTTCAATGGAACAAGCAAACAATCCTTATAAATATAGGCCCCGATACAACTCGTTCCCCCAATTCTAATACAACTGACTGGATGAATACTATGTAACAGAGTCTCCGCCGATGCAAACTGCAGATATGTACCTGAGGAAAAACACATTGCAAGTTTTTCACATGGGCACCGCTCATGTGACGGCAGGATACAGCACATTTCCTCGTCATTGCCCGAACACTGTAAAAAATCCCATGTGCATTCAGAATACGTCGACAACCATCCACAATACGTTCCATGATTTCATCGACACTATCAACAGGGCTGGAATAAACCAGAACCTTTAAATTTCATCAAACAAAAATATGAAAGGTGTTCATGACGGCGCATATAAGAGATATTGGATATCCACAATAGATACACTGTCGAATATTCGTGCTACGTGTTCCCAAACATTCACGCGGAAATGTGCACCATCATGCACGTATCATACATGTATCCTTTCGCCTTAAGGAACAGCATCCAAAACTCTTGACTACACTTCTCCATACATTTTGTTGGATAACCATCGATTTCCAGACTTTTGCTTGTTACGATTACTAGCTCAGTACCCGACGTTGCCTGGTTATGTATTTATTTCAATTTTCTACTAGCCCATCCTCTCTTTACCCCTCTCTCAGTCCATCTCCTCCTTCACCCCCTCCCTCTCCACCTCCTCAACTCCCTACTCTCTGTCCATCTCGTCCTGCCCCTCTGTCTGTCCATCTCATCCTCCCCCCTTCTCTCTGTTAATCTGCTCCTCCCCCTTTGTCCATGTGCTTCCTCCCCTCTTTGGGTGTACTCCACCCCCTCTAATCCCACCTCCTCCTTTCCCCTCTCTTTGCCCATCTTTTCCTCCCCCCTCTTCCTGTTCCTCTCATTCTGTCTCTTTTCGATGTTCAATTTATCCTTCCCCCTATCTGTGCCCACCTCCTACCTCACCCTCACTGTGCGTCCATTTCCTGCTACTCCTTTCCCTCTCCACGTTATCACGCTCACCCCAATAGAAGGCTGGTCGTTCTTAGCCTAGCAGTAATTCTTTCCATATCGTTACTAATATGTATGATAAATTTTGTTGAAATCGTTCGAGCAGTTTAGGATGAACTTTTTACCTGTGGCTTTGCATATGTCGACTATATTTTTCATGTATTTAACATAGAACAAACTTATATGTAGACGTATTTCACATATATCTCCTGCGTATTTTGCCCTGCAGTTCCATTTTTATTCAGCTCTATATTTACGACGTCATATCTCCTGAACTATGTGTTGTACCATGATATAATTTTGCAGAAATATTCCGTGGGATATGTGGTTAATGTCTGAGGAACGTGTCGTGAGTAAAGTTAGTTATAAAGAAGGAATAAATTAAAATGTCATGCACTAAGCGGCAGTTTTTACGCACCACATTGCTAATAACGTTATATCTGTTGAACTATGTGTCGTACAATGAGATATTTTTCTAGCTACATTCAGCGACATATGTGGATACCGTCTATGAAATATATTGCGCATTGACTTAGCAGTAAAGAAATAATAAAGTAAAACGTCCTGCACGATGCGGAAGTTTTTCACTCATCTCTACATTTGACTATGAACTATGTGTCACACAACGATATAACTTGTATGGTACATTTAGTTATGTATGTGAATACTGTCTGTAACATGTGTCACGAATACAAGTAGAATAAAAAGAGGCAACAAGTTAAAACGTTTTGTCTCACATCGCTGTTTTACTAATGAACAGTAAAAACATAGCAAATGACAAACTTTTTCCCTTTCATAATTTTATCGAGATCGTCAGCGAGAAAAAGTACCGTTAGCGTTTGAAGATAAATGTAAAGTATGTTGCAAGTCTGTAAATGCTCTCAGTCTCAAATACCGGATGAATATAGCCTGGCTACTTGCCGTCATGAGCTACACTGCTCTTTTACTCCCATCCTCATTGTTTGAGAGATAGCTGGTTCTTACAACCACGGCGATGATTTCCCGAGAGTAAGTCATGTGTGTATATAGTTGCTTGTTTCATTATCCTCTGCTCATGCCTTTAGTTTGAACCTACAATGGTCATATACCCAGTATTTTGCAATAATTCACAATTGGTTTGTTAAATATTCAGAGAACCGAACGATGCCGACTGGCTGCCATCTTTTCCTCTGCCGTATGGCGTAGTTTGGATTCGGGATGGTGAGATAAGTGGTTAGCACAATGCTTTCTACAGCTTGAAACTGCCATTTCTTATCCAAGTAGTTCTTTAATTGACATCTAGAGGTTGATTGTACACTGCTCTAGACCTCCCACGAAGCAATAATCCCTGGCAGTACCAAGAATCGAAAGGAATCATTCGTATGACAGACAGATGCACTGACTATGCAACTATGGAGGCAGATGTACAATTATTTAGGTCGGTCATGAAATTTTAGCCGGCCACTGTGGCTGAGTGGTTCTAGGCGCTTCAGTCTGAAATCGCGCTGCTACTACGGTCGCCCGTTCGAATCCTGCCATGGATGTGTGTGATGTCCTTAGGTTGGTTAGGTTTAAGTAGTTCTAAGTCTAGGGGATTAATGACCTCAGATGGTAAGTCCCAGAGGGCTTAGAGCCATTTGAACCTAAAATTTTAATTATCACCTTACGAAATAAAGTTAGTTAATTAACTTTTTTGCGATTCTTCTGCAACCTGTTTCCTGCTCGTCAAGCAGGTCATCTGGCAGCAACTTTTCTCATCTCTAACACTGAAGTGACGCGCAGATTCTGGTTTAGTAAGCAATTTCGTCGTTTTTTTCCGTCGACCTCTCACAAAATGTGATTAACAATGAGCTGAAAGGTGTAGTCCCTTGGAGTTGATGGCCTTCCGCTCCGTGGGTTGCCCTTACTGTTTATCCGACCTTTATGGAAGCAAGGAGACCACCGTGATACTGTGCTACGATCCCCTACGCTATTCCCACACTAAACTAAACTCCGTCCCAACAGGCCTTGAAAGGCCCAACGGTACCTCCCTCAAAGCGATGTATACTTCCGTTGGGTTCATTCCACGCAGGGATTCGATTTTGATGTGAGGACGCTGGTCACTTTGTGTAACCCGTCCTACCTCGGTTTCAGCTTCCATTTCAAAACTCAATTACTAAAGACACTGTCATATGAATCAGCAAACACATCTATGACCGTCATGTCTTAAGTCTCGCTCAAACATGACATGAACTTCAACTTGATCATGCCGTCGTACCGGTTGTTTGTGCACAATGTGCAGGACATTTGAAATGACCCTCGTACTATAGATTTGCACCGGGATCTGGTATAGCCTGTCCATACGGAGTCCGAGATCATCATTGATGCCCCGCAGCAGTGGCCTATTTTAGCTAGCACAGAAGAGTTTCAGAGACAGCAACGGACTTGGAAGAGCAGTTGAATCGAATGGACAGTGTCTGAAAAGAGGATATAAGATGACATCAACAAAAGTAAATCGAGGATAATGTAATGTAGTCGAATTAAATCAAATGATGCTGAGGAAATCAGATTCGGAAACGAGACACTTAAGGTAGTAGATGAGTTTTGCTATTTAGGAGGGAAAATAACTGATGATGGTCGAAGTAGGGAGGATATAAAATGCAGACTGGCAATGGCAAGAAAAACGTTCCTAAAGAGAAATTTGTTAGCATCGAGCAGCCGACGGTGTCTTCTTGTCGGAGTCAAGGAGAAGACAGCAGTCCATAACCAGTAGGGAGGAAGAATGGAAAAAACGGTTGTGGGAAGACAGAGCAGAGTACAAAGTGACGTGCGTTTTTGTGAGCCATATTTGCTATTTCCAAGCAGTAGATGTTGTTGGATATAGCCGAATATATTACAGTGTGGCGGTGTGCGCCAGGATATGTGAGGTCAGCTTGCTTCAGTTTGTTGTTTCATGAAAGCACGGAGAGGCTCCGAGGAATTGCCACAACTATTGTGAAGTGTTTTGCTTGGTGTGGTCGTGGTGGCATAGTGTGTAGTGCTTTGACTGCGCAACTGCAGATTCAGCGAGACCGTTGTTCAGTTACAGTGTACTATCAATAAGTTATTGTCTTTGTTTACCTGCATTTTCTGTTACTGTGTCTTTACTGGTCTACATTATCTTGCGGCTGATATAGTAATTGTAGTTCTGTGCGGCTGCGATGACTTCAGGGGCCAGACGTTGGTAGTAATAGACTGTAGATAATTACAGTGAGTCACTGCTTTGTCGTGGCTTAATGTTAGTGCTCCCTTTCAAACTTATTACCTGGCAGAAGCTAATTTGTTATTTTGTTTGGTACCCGCTTTTTAATGTTAATACGGGCTGAAATAAGATGTCATTTTATTTTGGAGTGGAGTGCTGTTGTATAGTCATTCTGGGCCAAAGCTAGATCATTTTACCTATACACGGTGATTAACCTACCTCTACCGCAATATTATAACTAGCCTTCAGAACCAGGCGCGAGATTATCGTATTGACCCGCTCGCTACTCGCTTACTACTAGTCCTATAGAAAAAATGAGCAGCTCTTTTTTATAGGAAATTTGATGGATTCTAATTTTGTACTGGGACATGTTTTCCCTGGAGGCCAGGGTTTTCAAGTTATTCAAGAAAAAAAGTACGAAAATGACCTACAAACGCACCTCTAAAGCATAGTCAGCTACTTCGTTAACATTACTAATTCAAACCTGCCCATGAGTGTAATTAATGAAAAATGAATCTTGTAAACGTTACGCTTAAATTAATTACGTTGGCAATTCATTTCGAATTTAACCCTTTAACTCACAGTAGTTTCGTAGTAGGAGGCCTGGAGAAGACAAAAGTGTAAGTTCACATAATTGTTGGTTAAAATTTACACAATCGGAAATTTTACAATTTGTAAGCGTTAGAGACCACTCAATGAAAACAAAAAAGGTCGAATTTGGGAAATAATTCTTGCTGCCGCAAATGTTCGTACTGTGATAGCAGGGAGTGCCATGAACAACATATTACAAATCCTGACCAGTGCGGCCTGAATGTCTGAGTGAGGGTGTGTTGGAAGTTCACTTTTATATTTTTTTCTTGAACAAATCGAAAACTACGTCGTCAACTTATTGCATTTTTGTTGGGGGGGGGGGCGTACTGTTTCTATCTCTTGTATCATTAAATCCCTGATGTTATTTATAATTCTTGAATTTCAATTGAATGCAAGGGCTTGATAATCGTACGCGGTCAGGTGTTTAACATACTATTCAGTAAAGGAAAAATTAGTCATAAGCCCAAGTTTGCGCAACCCCAGCCAAAGCTCACTACACCTAACTTCTGCACCACAGAATACAGGAAACAGAGAGTGACAAAGAACGAAGACTATTTGAAATCATCACACGATACATGATGGCTGGTATGGTAACGTCAAAAAAATTATAAAAAGCAGGATCCCTTGTGCCCAGCGGGCTATCCATTCGACTGCTTTCGCCTATGTTAACTTCTCTTGTAGAGTTATAGGCTTAAGGGAGGTGGCGTTACACAATTTATATGATCTCAGATCTCGAAGCACAGTAATTTCTAAGTGCACGGTTAATTAACAAACGTAAATACTAGACTGAATAATTAGTAGCATTGCATTGGTACCGTATTAAGAGAGCTGTGCCCTATACTTTACCCATCGATAAACGCCATTGTATCCATGGTAACGGCTGCAATGTCACTGTTAACTCCATAACGTTAGCAGTAGTAACAGTATTAACTATTTTATTTCACTTTTTTTGTAGATTGCATCTGAGTCGCCATTCAGAAATGAAGTGAGGCCGAACAATGAAGGGTCCAGCGAGGTAACATTTCCTCGTCGTCTCGGATACGTACACTGGATAATTTGTATTGACAAATCTACGAACTCTTATGAAGTCAGTTTCCCTCTTTTTCACAATCACGGCTTGTAAAGACATGTTCATTGCCTCTACTGCAAACGTTACTCACAAAATCAGAAATAATGTAAAACTCTTGAGCTTTGTGTATTTTGCCAGTATTTGAAAATCCACAGACTAACTCCCCCCTCTCACTGTCCTTCACTTCCTCTTTGTCTTTCTCTCTCTCTCTCTCTCTCTCTGTTTCTCTCTGTGCATGCATTCGCGTGTGTGTGTGTGTGTGTGTGTGTGTGTGTGTGTGTGTGTGTATGTGTGTGTGTGTGTGTATGTGTGTGTGTGTGCGTGTCGCTGTCGATTCAATGGCAATGGCAGTCTTATACACAGAAAGGAATGTAGAGAGAAGGTTAACGTTTGACGTATTGACGATCTTTAGGTTGTTGCCTAAAAAGCATAGTTTATTAAGGATGAAGGACAATGGCCATACCTTTGTTACAGGAATTACGCAGGTATTTTCCTGAAGTAATTAGTCCGTTGTTTTTCTTCCATTATTACAATGATATGCAATCTTTATTACATTCGTGTATCATTCGTCATCATCAGCTGCTGAATCCAGTTCTACTCAAGCAGGTTTAAATTATAATCTTTGTCCAGTCTCACGATGTGCACAAATTCTTTATGTCAAGCTGATCCCTGAATCACAGGTAATCTTAGTATTGCACCCAAACTACTCATGGAACATTTTCGTGACGCAATTACTCCCACGTCCCTTGACCGTATGCAGTTAACCCGTCAGAGAACAGTAAAATACGGTAGTGCAGTACGATGAGTGTATAAACTGGGTAGAAAAGACTTCCACAGCAAGCAGAAAATATTTCTCTGGTCTACATGTAATTAAAAACCCTAGGAAAATATTTCCACCTAAAATGACAAAAAATATCTTCCATTCAATAGTCTTCACAATCTGTGTTTCCCTGATGTAGTTAAGCAAGGTACAAAGAGCAAACATTTCTGACGACTCAAGCTAGCAGTGAATACTTTACGAAATGTGTTTATGATTCGGTTGTTTGACCATGTCATCCTCCCTTACTCTCAGTTAGAGAGGCCGTGAGCGGATAAGATATGGGATAATCCGGCATCTATATTATTCACTTGTTTCTTAGTCACTAGCGTCTCTCGTATTTTTTCTCATGTGTCACAAACCTATCATAATTACATATAACTGCAATACAGGGTTTGATACGTCCAGTACGTTGGATGGACTGACTCACAGCTGCAAATTTTTCTCCGTCGCCTTCTCCATTTCAGATATGTGGAACAAACTTCACGTTATCCAATCAGCGTGACCTTCTTCTACCAATCCAAAAGCCCTGCGTCATGGGTTTGATACAACCCATTGCTTCAACTTCGAATAAAACACCATCAGCTATAGTGGTCGAAGACTTTCGGTAGGAAATGTCAAAATTATTTGTCAAATTGCCTTGTCAAAACAGAGGAGAGGAGCGGATAGCCAAATTTAACTAACAGGTGATTTGTGTTACACTATCAACAGCCCAAACGAATTAATAGATAAAATTTTCCGAGCATTGGTCAAAATTTCTCCCTTGGATTATTTGAAAGAATTATTTTAGCAGTAAGAAATGAAGTAGTTGACAATATGAATTTAATAATTCAAAACAAGAAATATTCGAGAACAATTATCGAAAAAACTCATTGAAGCAAATCTAAAAAATGACGAATTAAAAGAGAATCAGCATTTATTCCGAGGACGCAGCTCATATCTACCGAACTGGTGTTACAACTCAAAATACTACAATTTCTAGGAAGATTAGCATTTAGAATCAATTTAAATGCAGCACAAAGACAAACGTTAATATGATGTGGTATTAATTTGAAAGAATCATGCTTTGTTCGCTGTCAGTTATATGTAGCTTGCTCTAGGGATGGGAAAACCGAAAAATTTGTGTATCTTCTCACAAAATAACAAAATGACAAATGTAGTTCATCAACAAGTATTGTGATGGAATAAGTTAATGAAGTATGAAAACAAAGCAAAGTCTTCTAAATATGGATCTGTTGAGAATATTTCTGTATTTAACGGTCGATTCTTCACACATAACCACTTACCGCGAGTCACTGGGTTTTGTATCAGGTGCTACCTTGGTTGCCCTGTTGTGTACTATAGGGACTGTCCAGTGGCATCTGTTGTGTTTCTGGAGATATGAATGTATGAGTGGTCGCTTTAGATTGTGGTGATCACCAGGACATCTTCCATCTTTTTCGTATCAATGTATATTTCAAGGGAAAACATTCGAGATTTAACAATGTTGTCGATATTTTATTAATATTTTTGATTGTTAACGAATGTTTTCGAATGTTCTAAAATATTCTCGAATACTCGGATTTTACAATGCTCTAGAAAGCTCCTGATTTTTTAAATCTTCTCCAACGTTTTGGAATTTTCTCGGTCTTGTATAAAGAAGTGATTAGCAGAATACTTTACTTCAGATTAGAGTATTGTTGAATACTCAGTGGGTTTAAGAGTACTGGAGAGTATTTTGGGGCACTCGTGGCATACTAACTTTCGTACGATTTTTTGAATGCTCATTTTTACTATGTCCTCGAATGCTCTCGCGTAATCTCGAATTTTGCAGAAAGGAAATGAAAATAAAACCATGCTTAGTGGGTCTTTCTGAGCCAGTAGAAAATAAACATCAGCTAACAGCATGGTATTAATCTCTTCTATTCTAAATCTGATCAGTTCTGGTTTCAGTGTATGTGGATTCTGTTACAGTATAATCATCTTTGTTACATGGGCAACAATTTAAGAAATATGGACCATTGATATATAAGTAAAACTGTATTAATGCAACAGAACAGAACAGACAATCAAAGCCTAACACGTGTGACATTAGATTCCTTTAATTATAGCTTTAAAAACTTATTTACAATTGCACTATTTTGATGTCCAATAAATAAAACAATCAAGCTCCAGTAACTGCATCAGTGTGTGTACTGAATGCAAATGCAGCCACATTTCTAGTGTGTATAAAATCTTTGTAAACTGTGAAGTCTTAAAGTAAAGAGTGAATGCTACAACTAGCAGTATATGGCACCTTTTTGACTTCCCTTCACCTTTAACTACACATTACTCTTGCGTATTTACTGGCTTTAACTTTAACAGAGAAATCTCTGACGAATTCGTACCAGCAACAAAAGCTGAAATATAGCCTGTTTTTCAGTTGGTCTGCTTATATGAAAAGGCGTCTGAGCTTCTCATTAATACTAAGAATGTAGCGGCGTGATTACCCAAATGAAGATGACGGTAGGAGCCATTGAAACGCATAGCGGTACAATAAATAACTTACTCAAGCAGAAAACTGTAATTGTGGTGGCGGCTATTGGAGGAGGAGGGAAAAATAACGAGAGGGAAGAGATGGAGTCGCACAAAGACGGGAAGTGGCAAGTGTGTGTGCAGATGAAGAGAGAACGAAGGAGCTGGAGAAGCGCTGAACGAAGGCAGGCTTTCGCAGTGGGTAACCAGCCGACCGACACAGAGCAAAATATTGAACCACCTCATCTGTGTTAGAAAAGTGTGGCTGTGTGGAAAATAATGAGGCACTCTAGCGTGGCGAGGGATATAGTAAAAGAGGGCTCAATAGCAGTGTATCCGATCAGCGACTGAAGTGTGACACGCTATAACTTGTTGGGAATCTTTCGTAAGCGTGGCGAAAACTTGGCTAAATTTTGCTAAGTGGTCATAAAAAGTAGTTGGGTTGGATGAAGTAGACGTTATTTTGTAATTCTACTTCTGTTCCGAGGTTTTCTTAGATACAGCAGGTCACTCCTTCTGTTTATCTTAAGTGTTTTTATAACTTTTGTTGTGGTCAGGCTATTCCAATTGATAATGTCCTTGTTTGTCTCAGGCATAGTGAACGTGTCGCAGATCTACCAGGCTTAACTAGTCAAAAAGCCTAAGAAAGTTTAGTGCGTTGATAACCCGTGTCTCGAAGTGTTTTGAACGTAAAGTGAGGCTGACGACTCTAAAACGCAGACTTGTGGCTCGGGGCCAGACACACACTCGCACGGATTATTTGTTTGTTTAGTGAAGCTTGTGAGTAGTGTCTCAACAGAAAGTAATATCTTTTCAAAGAATATGTGGTAAGAAAAGAGAAACATATTGCAGTGCTTGCTGTTGTTCAATCGATTTAATTATCTAGTCACTCTCTACTGTGTAAGTTAAACCAAACATCTGCGCAATCAGTGACTTGGTCCGGACGCTATCTAATTGATTGATGGACTGATATGCACGCTGTCCATTTCACAAATTGATCTGGATGTTGTCCCGTTGTCACTTGGATCCAGTTGTTGTTCAGTATATGCATAGATCGAGACTTTGTTGTAACGACTTCTGGACGTACTCTTATCCATTAACTAAGAAAGTTCGTTCTGTTCTTATGACGATCAGAGGACGAATGAAGGATGTGTATGTTCGAGACAAGGAATGGGTCTGGTAATGACCGATGCACAGTAGCCAGGGAGGTACAATTGCAGTAGTCACATCGTTTCCTATAGAGCTGTACTCCTTTCACTCAAGATAAAATCGATTCAGCAATATAGGTCCACTTACTCATGTTTCTCGGAGTTGCTTATGTCACAATGCCAATTCAGGATTCCAATGCACTATCTCACATTAAGGTGTAATATGCCGCATCATTGAAACTGATCACTGCAAAGCTTCAGTTAGCAGTATTTCGTGCATCTTTTAAATCGACTTAAATCAACTTACAGTTCCCTGCACAGAATGACAGCGTCGTAGTGATTATTTCAGACTGTCTAGCTTAAGGGCATAGCGTTAGGTAATAACTGCTTTGCTGAGTCATAACTGATCAATGATTTTTATTCAACGTAACACTTTAATGTAGTGCCAATACAGAGTGAATCCGCTAGCTAATATGATGTGAGTGTGATTAATTTTGAATGTGTTCGTTGCCGTGATTTTATAATTTAGTCTCTCGTAGTTTTCTTATACAAAATTACAAATTCATATGTGAACAGCCATGAAACTTTCTACGACACTTGAAAGACGTTATCCGATTGTTTTGAATGTTCAGCTGATTTTGTTCGCTGCTTGTCTTGGTTCACCTATTTTCAGCTGATCTGTAACAACACATGGTACTGCTTTGCAGGCTGATAACAAAGTGTTAAATGTACCACTCGTGGCCCGCAGTGGGGTCAGCAGACGATGAAATAAGCGACTGCTGGTTAATAGGACTATTCATTTCGATTTCAATAGATGTGTCCGATTACACTACTCGTATAAACTCATTAATACTATATCCGTGATATTACATTCTCATCCAAATTGACGCATGCGTCACATGTGAGACCTGGTCATGAAACTCACATGTACGGTAAAAGGGTTTGTGTTAATGACGCAGTTTTGAATCCTGCCTCGAGCATGGACGTGTATGATGTCCTTAGGTTGGTTAGATTTACGTAGTTCTAAGTCTAGCGGATTGATGACCTCAGATGTTAAGTCCCACAGCGCTTAGAGCCATTTGAACCATTTTTGTTAACGACGAACGAACAAGGGGGCCAGCGTTAAATCGAAGAGACATTAATTTGCATCACAGTAACATGCTGAAAATTCAGATGACTCGCCAACCGGCATGGAAAATAATGTTACAACCCCTCTACAGTCTCATCCTACCACCAGCTGATTTCTCGCTCTTTGGACTGTCACCAGATGACAGTAGCGCAACTTCGAACACTCAGTTGTGTCAGGAACACAGAGACACTCTACTGAGGTGAGTCCAAAACAATATGTTCTAAAGGCCCCGTATTTCCACATACACAACTTCGTTTGCGTAGTGCTGACCATGCAAGTTATTTAGGCACACCGCAACCATTTATCTTGTTTGTCGTGCAGCTGGCGGTTATTTGCTAGTCTGCTCCATATGTAGATCACTATGTGGTCAAAGATATCCGGACAGCTGTCTGAAAATAACTTACAAGTTCGTGGCGCCCTCCACCGGTAATGCTGGAATTCAATAGGGTGTTGGCCCACCCTTGTCCTTGATGACCGCTTCCACTCCCGCAGGCATACGTTCAATCAGGTGCAGGAAGGTTTCCTGGGGAATCGCAGCCTGTTCTTCACGGAGTGCTGCACTGAGGAGAGGTATCGATGTCGGTTGGTGAGGATAGGCAGGAAGTGGGCGTTCCAAAACATCCGAAAGCTTTTCTATCTGATTCAGGTCAGGACTCTGTGCAGGTCAGTCCATTACAAGGATGTTATTGTCGTGTAACCATTCCGCCACAGGCCGTGCATTATGAACAGGTGCTCTATCGTTTTACACGATAGATGCAGTCACCATCCCCAAATTGCTCTTCAACAGTGGGAAGCAAGAAGATGCTTAAAACATCTATGTAGGCCTGTGCTGTGATAGTGCCACCAAAAACAACAAGGTGTGCGAGCCCCCTCCATGAAAAACACGACCATACCGTAACACCACCGCCTCCGAATTTTACTGTTGGCCCTACACACGCTGGCAGATGACGTTCACCGGTCATTCGCCCTACCGACACCCTGCCATCGGATCGACACATGGTGTACCGTGATTCGTCACTCCACACAACGTTTTTCCACTGTCCAATCGTCCACTGTTTACGCTTCTTACTCGAAGCGAGGCGTCAATTGGCATTTACCGGCGTGATGTGTGGCTTATTAGCAGCCGCCCGACCATGAAATTCAAGTTTTCTCACCTCCTGCCTAACTGTTATAGTACTTACAGTGCATCCTGATGCAGTTTTTGGATTCCTTGTGTAATGTCTGGATAGACGTCTGCCTATTACCCATTACGACCCTCTTCAACTGTGTGCGGTATGTGTCAGTCAACAGACGAGGTCGGCCTGTACGCTTTTGTGCCGTACGTGTCCCTTCACGTTTCCACTTCACTACCACATAGTAACAGTGGATCTAGGGATGTTTAGGAGTGTGGAAATCTCGCGTACAAACGTATGACACAAGTGACAGCCAATCACCTGACCATGTTCGAAGGCCGTGAGTTCCACGGAGCGCCCCATTCTGCTCTGCCACAATGTCTAAGACTACTGAGGTCGCTAATATGGAGTACCTGGCAGTAGGTGGCAGCACAATCCATCTAATAATAAAAACGTATGTTTTTGGTGGTTTCCATGTATTTTTGATCACATAGTGTATATTTATGTCTTTCCTCTGCTGGCTGAAAGTTGAGTTTGGACATTCGCGGCCTGGATCGATATCTTCGAATAACTCATACTATACGCGGAATTTTAGGAAATGCTCTGTTGTGGAACCTGATGTCAGAGCACTTCCGTCCCCAAAGCAATGCGAGTTCTGTACACTATCCGTCGAAAGTATCCAGTCACCTGTTAGTGGCAATTAATATGGGGTGGATCCACCCCTGATCATTATGACCGCATGCACTTCGCCACCCACACACTTTCAGTGAGGTGAATGCCTGTGAGGGACTGGAAACCGCCGGCCGGGGTGGCCGAGTGGTTCTCGGCGCTACAGTCCGGAACCGTGCGACCGCTACGGTCGCAGGTTCGAATCCTGCCTCGGGCATGGATGTGTGTGATGTCCTTAGGTTAGTTATTTTTAAGTAGTTCTAAGTTCTAGGGAACAGATGACCACAGAAATTAAGTCCCATAGTGCTCAGAGCCATTAGAACCATTTTTGACTGGAAACGCATTGTTCCTCAGAGGGCGAAGCCTGCGAAGGTAGTGGCGTTGGACGCTAGGATGTGGAGTTAAGTCTACGTTCTAATTCGTCCCAAAAATGTTCCATTACGCTCAGGTCGGGATAGATGCAGAAATCCATTTCAGGAATGTTATCATCCAAAACAAATGTCTCTCCGATACTTCTTGATGCCAAGGTGCATTGTCATGCTGGTACAATCATCATCTAGAAGCTGTTCGTCTGCAGTACACACTAGACAATGCTGTAAAATAAGTTCATATCCTTCCACTTTTAGCGTTGTCTTAAGCGAAATAAGAGGACCACACCACAATCATGAAAATATACCCCCATAAGGTAACAGCACCTCCTCTGTACTTCATTGTGGGCACTACTCATGATGGCAGGCAATGTTCTCCAAGCATTCGTCAAACCCAGATCCTTCCATCGGATTGCCACAGTGTGTAATCTGATTCATGACTCCACGTCACTCGTCTCCAGTCCGATGCTGTCCAGTGGCGTGACTCTTTACGCCACTGCAACGTCGCTTAGCGCAGACCACACACAGGCATTGTGTTTGCTGGACTCCCGAGTGTCTCCTTCAGCTGATTTAATGCGATTTTTACAACCACCCTCCGCCATGCTGGACAGTCTGTGTACGTCAGTACATGAAGTCTGTCTGATCGTTGTTTAGCTGTGATTGTTCTTTCTCATTTACAATTCACAATCACATCGTCATCGGCCCACCTGCACAGATTCAGAAGGGTTGAAATGCTCGTGAAAGATTTGGCACTCCGGTGATATCCAATGACTAGTCCACGTCCGCGAGGTCATTGAGCTCTACTGCCCGACCCAATCTATTATTGCTACGTCTCTACTGACAAAATAATAAACCCCGACTACTTTATTACAGCCGCTTTACATAGGGGTGTTCTGGACACTCTTGATCAGATTGTGACGTGATTTCAGCAGTTTCTGGTGAGCTGTTGGAAATTATGGAACGTAGTATATAGTCAACTCACGTGGTTTTTCATACAGATAATACGCGCACGGTAAGCTCAAATGCCATGATATTGGTAAATGCAGCTTAACGCTTTCATAGTAGAGCCATGTGTCCATGAATTTGTTTGGCTTTCTTTTTGTTTATTGTCAAACTCACTCCACTTCATAACACGTGAGTTGCTGTTGTTTTTGTTCAATAATATGCGATCCGGTCCGTCAGTACGAGTAACTACGCGATTTGTTTATTGGGATAAAGACACAGTAGTTCTTAAAGGTATGTCTGAAAGCATAGACATTGCTGACAGTCTACAGCTGTAGGACATATTTCGAAGCTATTTGCTGGTTTCGAATTCCATGACATCAGCTGTACTGGGTATAGATCTGCTACCCACAATAACGTATGAAAGTTTGTGCCAGACCGGGACTCGAAACAGAATTCCCCGCTTATCACAATCAGTCGCCTTAGCGACTTCGGCTATCCATGCACTCTCCAAATGGTTCAAATGGCTCTGAGCACTATGGGACTTAACATCGGAGGTCATCAGTCTCCTAGACTTAGAACTACTTAAACCTAACTAACCTAAGGACACCACACACATCCATGCCCGAGGCAGGACTCGAACCTGCGACCGTAGCAGCAGCGCGGTTCCGGACTGAAGCGCCTAGAACCGCTCAGCCGCAACGGCCGGCTATGCATTCTCCCCTTACTGACCCAGACTTTCACATGTTATACTGTCTACATCCTTTTATCGTAGGCCACTAAATTCATCACCTAATGCTCACAACATACTTGGATTCCCGCAACAAGGAGCACGAGAGAACGAAGAATCCAGATGACTTTTGGTATCGTCGTGTGTCCGCCTAGGTTTGTGATATTTACATGTACGTTTTAAACAACAGACGGTGTTGAAAACCAACAGCTGTACGGAGTATTTCTAAATTAATTCGCTGACTGTGAATTTTTTGACGTTAGCTGTGTTAGGTATAGAAGTACTACCCAATATTGACATATGAACAACATTGATCTCCATTCCTCGTTGTCTAATTCCATCTGTTGCGGGAATCCAGGTAATATTGCGAAGATTAGGTGATGACTTTAGTGGATTACGAAAAACGATATGGACAGTGCGACGCGTGGAAGTTATCTGTAAGTCCATCTTTATACAGTGGGTTGCGGCACCTCGGTAGCTCAGTACAAAATGTCGAGTCTAAGCACCTACAGCCGTCTAAATTTCCTGTTGTTCTTTTACTTGAACAACCAGTTTATGCCCCCCATTACGTTATCTTCAGGCCCCCTGACCGACGTGTGGGAAGAATCCCACCCCTGGTCCACTCAAAATACGGCAATCCCTTCGATCATCACTTGCTAATAGTGATGATAGAACGGATCGCTGTGTTAAGAAGAAATGTACGGATAGAATTCACTAATTGCTGGTCCCTATTTTGACTGGAATAGAGGTAGGATTCTTCTTGTGTGCTGGGCAGGAAGACTGAAGACGGCGTGGCGTAAAGTAGCGCTGAAACTGGTTGCTCAAATAAAATAGCAACTGAATATTTAGACGGCTGAAGATGTTTTGATTCGACACTTGGTATGGAAGTTTTGGTCTGTCCAGAAACCGTCCACGGATAGCCGAATTCGTTAAGACGAATACTCGCAATAAGTAGCAAATCCGGGTTCGAATGCAGTTCTGAACAAATTTTCATATATTCCTATTGGGTAGTTGATTTTCACTTAATACAGGTGATGTCAAGGAATTCACAGTCAGTGAATTAATTTCGAAACACAGTACTCAATCCCACTGAGGATCCAGTGCTTGAGCCTTCAGCGACGTGGCCATCCAGTAGCAAAACACCTTTCATCTGACGATCTCAGCAACAACAAATCACTTTCTACCTTTACAGATGTGCAGTGGATTGTGTTGGGTTTTGTCCGGCCCTTGCAGCAAAGAACATATACACTACTGGCCATTGAAATTGCTACACCAAGAAGAAATGCAGGTGATAAACGGACATTCATTGGACAAATATATTATACTAGAACTGACATGTGATTACATTTTCACGCAGTTTGGGTGCATAGATCAGTGCCCAGAACAACCACCTCTGGCCGTAATAACGGCCTTGATACGCCTCGGCACTGAGTCAAACAGAGCTTGGATGGCGTGTACAGGTACAGCTGCCCATGCAGCTTCCACACGATACCACAGTTCATCAAGAGCAGTGATTGGCCTATTGTGACGAGCCAGTTGCTCGGCCGCCATTGACCACAGGTTTTCAGTTGGTGAGAGATCTGGAGAATGTGCTGGCCAGGGCAGCACTCGAACATTTTCTGTATCCAGAAAGGCCCGTACAGGACCTGCAACATGCTGCCGTGCATTATCCTCCTGAAATGTAGGGTTTCGCAGGGATCGAATGAAGCGTAGGGCCATGGGTCGTAACACATCTGAAATGTAACGTCCAGTGTTCAAAGTGCCGTCAATGCGAACAAGAGGTGACCGAGACGTGTAAATGGCTCTGAGCACTATGGGACTTAAGTTCTGCGGCCATCAGTCCCCTAGAACTTAGAACTGCTTAAACCCAACAAACCTAAGGACATCACACACATCCATGCCCGAGGCAGGATTCGAAACTGCGACCGTAGCGGTCGCGCGGTTCCAGACTGTAGCGCCTAGAACCGCTCGGCCACCTCGGCCGGCCGAGACGTGAAACCAATGCTACCCCATACCATCACGCCGGGTGATACGCCAGTATGGCGATGACGAATACACGCTTCCAATGTGCGTTCACCGCGATGTCGCCAAACACGGATGCGACCATCATGATGCTGTAAACAGAACCTGGATCCATGCGAAAAAATGACGTTTTGCCATTCGTCCAACCAGGTTCGTCGTTGATTACACCATCGCAGGCGCTCCTGTCTGTGATGCAGAGTCAAGGGTAACCGCAGTCATGGTCTCCTAGGTGATAGTCTATGCTGCTGCAAACGTCGTCTAACTGTCCGTGCAGATGGTTCTTGTCTTGCAAACGTCCCCATCTGTTGACTCAGGGATCGAGACGTGGCTGCACGATATTACAGCCATGCGGATAAGATGCCTGTCATCTCGACTGCTAGTGATACGAGGCCGTTGGGATCTAGCACGACGTTCCGTATTACCCTCATGAATCCACCGATTCCATATTCTGCAAACAGTTATTGCATCTCGACCAACGCGAGCAGCAATGTCGCGATACGATAAACCGCAATCGCGATAGGCTACAATCCGACCTCTATCAAAGACGGAAACGTGATGGTACACATTTCTCCTCCTTACACGAGGCATCACAACAACATTTCATCAGGCAACGCCAGTCAACTGCTGTTTGTGTATGAGAAATTGGTTGGAAACTTTCCTCATGTCAGCACGTAGTAGGTGTCGCTATCGGCGCCAAACTTGTGTGAATGCTCTGAAAAGCTAATCATTTGCATATCACAGCATCTTCTTCCTGTCGGTAAAATTTCGCGTCTGTAGCACGTCATCTTCGTGGTGTAGCTATTTTATTGGCCAGTAGTGTATTATTTCTTGTGTTACAGAAGTAGAAAGAGAGGCCACTGTGTTTTCAAGGAAACTCAATCCTTGTAGGAAAAAATAAAACGGGGAACCTTGAAGAGAAACACAGGTATGGGAAAGAAAGAATGAGGCTGTCAGTGGCTGTGGGGATGAAGCGAGGCGGTAGGCGGCGGTCGCACGCCGCGCGGCCCACGCGCTCATTACGGCCGGATTGTGGCGCTGACAGCAGGCTGGCCGGCGTACGCGAAATACGGCGCCGTACTCCACGGCGCGGCGCCACCCCGACACCGCAGCTGCCCACGCACTGAGCTGCCGCCCAGCCCTCGCACGTACAGCGAGCAGGAGCGTAGGAGCGCTGGGAGTGCAACGCCGGCAGCTTAAATGCAGCAAGAGAGCTGACGTCGAGCTGACCGCACTGGTATCGCTGTACAATCCTCCTGAAAACATTGTAACACGCGCTATCAGCTCAGCTCTCAACACAGCACCGCGGGTAATCGCCGCCGGAGATCTAAACGCAGAACACCCCCACTGGAACTCACGAATACCTACCTCCAACGGCGAGAAACTGTACGAACATGCACTACGCCGAAACTACACTACTGGCCACTAAAATTGCTACACCAAGAAGAAGTGCAGATGATAAACGGGTATTCATTGGACAAATATATTATACTAGAACTGACATGTGATTACATTTTCACGTAATTTTGGTGCATAGATCCTGAGAAATCAGTACCGAGAACAACCACCTCTGGTCGTAATAACGGCCTTGATACGCCTGGGCATTGAATCAAACAGAGCTTGGATGGCGTGTACAGGTACAGCTGCCCATGCAGCTTCCACACGATACCACAGTTCATCAAGAGTAGTGACTGGCGTATTGTGACGAGCCAGTTGCGCGGCCACCATTGACCAGACGTTTTCATTTGGTGAGAAATCTGCAGAATATGTTGGCCAGGGCAGCAGTCGAACATTTTCTGTATCCACAAAGGCCCGTACAGGACCTGCAACATGCGGTCGTGTATTATCCTGCTGAAATGTAAGGTTTAGCAGGGATCGAATGAAGGGTAGAGTCACGGGTCGTAACACATCTGAAATGTAACGTCCAGTGTTCAAAGTGCCGTCAATGCGAACAAGAGGTGACCGAGACATGTAACCAATGGCCGGGCGATGACGAATACACGCATCCAATGTGGGTTCACCGCGATATCGCCAAACACGGCTGCGACCATCATGATGCTGTAAACAGAACCTGGATTCATCCGAGAAAATAACGTTTTGCCATTCGTGCACCCAGGTTCGTCGTTGAGTACACCATCGCAGGCGCTCCTGTCTGTGATGCAGCGTCGAGGGTAACCGCAGCCATGGTCTACGAGCTGATAGTCCGTGCTGCTGCAACTGTTCGTGCAGATGGTTGTTGTCTTGCAAACGTCCCCATCTGTTGACTCAGGGATCGAGACGTGGCTGTACGATCCTTTACAGCCATGCGGATAAGATGCCTGTCATCTCGACTGCTAGTGATACGAGGCCGTTGGGATCCAGCACGGCGTTCCGTATTACCCTCCTGAACCCACCCATTTCATATTCTGCTAACAGTCATTGGATCTCGACCAACTCGAGCAGCAATGTTGCGATACGATAAGCCGCAATCGCGACAGGCTACAATCCGACCTCTATCAAAGTCGGAAACGTGATGATCCGCATTTCTCCTCCTTACACGAGGCATCACAACGTGTTTCACCAGGCAACGCCGGTCAGCTGCTGTTAATGTATGAGAAATCGGTTGGAAACTTTCCTCATGTCAGCACGTTGTAGGTGTCGCCACCGGCGTCAACCTTGTGTGAGTACTCTAAAAAGCTAATCATTTGCATATCACAGCATCTTCTTCCTGCCGGCTAAATATGGCGTCTGTAGCACGTAATCTTCGCGGTGTAAAAATTTTAATGTCCAAAAGTGTACATTATACGTTCCCACGTACGTGCCTGCACAGGCCCGACATGGGCCAGAAGTGTTAGACACAGCCCTCGTCAAAGGTTTCACAATGCACACTCAACCTGATGATTGAAAACGATCTGGCCTCAGATCACATGCCTGTATTACTACACATGGAAGAAACACTGCAGGACACAGAATTACGCAGGATACTGAACTACAAGCGCGAGAATTGGACCCTGCTCGAGGAAACGCTTGATTGTCGTATTCTAGACACCCACGAAATTAACAATATGCAACAAACTGACGAGGCGGCGGAGGCTCTTACTACTGCCGTCCAAGACGCAATGAGTGACGCGATTTCAAGTATAACACCCAAACAACGCTCGACGGCCTTGTCCCAGGAAATCCCGGGCCTTATCTCAATGAGGAACCGCCTCAGGAGATACTGGCAGCGTAGCAGGCGCCCGTTCTTTAATGAACTGCACGTCAACAGACTCCAGGGTATAATACAGGACAAAATACAAACATTTTAAAACGAACAATGGGGGCAGAAGCTCGCAGGGCTAAATACCACACGTCCTGACATGTGAAAGCTAGTCACACACCTCACCAGGGAGAAACATTACGTTCCCACTCTATAAGGACCAGACCGTCCAGCTTACTCCGCGACTGAGAAAGCAGAGCTTTACGGCCACAACACTTGCAGCGTCTTTCATGCCGAATCTGGCTCCTTCAGATTCAGTATTCACACTTGAAACAGACCAGGAGGTTACACGACTTGTAGCCCAGACGTCTCGCGACGAAATCAGACGCACTAGTACAAACGAAATTAACTGTGCTATCAAGCATAACAATGCTAGGAAAGCCTCTGGGCCTCATGGCATTGAAAACCGTGTCCTCCAGGAGATCACGGATGGGGCCGTAGAATACCTTGTACACATAACGATGCCATCTTAAAACACCAACACTTCCCTTACTTTTGGAAGGCGGACGAGGTCCTGACGTCCAGGAAACCATAGAAATACCACTCCCTCCCACAAAATAACCAACCCATCGGTCTGCTGTGCTCACTCAGCAAGATTGTTGACAAGGTAATACTAAAACGCATCACTAGGCACCGCATCGCCAACGACACACTAAGACCGTAGCAATTCGTCTTTACGAATCACCACTCGACAACACAACGACTCCTCTGAGTAGTCTAAGATATAGCATACGGCTACAATACGAACAAAGCCACAGGGGCCGTGTTCCTGGACATCGAAAAAGCTTTCGATCGTCTCTGACACAACGGCCTTATGCGCAAACTAAACGAAGCTGATTTCCCGGACGGGCTCGTACATCCCATACACTCATGTCTCACGAAAAGATGTTTTAACACTGACGTACAGGGCAAACAATCGTCACAACACGGTATCCAAGCTGGAGTACCCGCGGAAAGCATCCTATGACCCATCTTGTTCAACCTGTACATTAAAGACTTCCCAGCAACGCAAAACACGACGTTACCATCTACTCGGATGACACAGCCATCCTAGATCAAGGTAAATTCACGGATACAGACGGCACTCAGAACTGCCCAGCCTTGGTTGGAACAATAGCGTATTAAAGTAAACGTCAAGTGCGATGCAGTTCTGTTCACACGCAGACCTAAACTACTTCGCAAACATCAACACTGTAGACAGGTAGCACTACACACACGCTCAGTACGTTTCCGAAAGGAAGTCAGATATCTCGGTGTCTGACTGAACCGGAAACTTACATGGGGGTACCACATCGAATATGTTGCCAACAGAGCACACGCGAGGCTCAGACAAGTCTATCAAATGCTCAGCAGGGAAAGTACACTGAATAGGAGGGTTCGAGGTCCATATACATGACATGTATTAGACCTCTGACGACGTACGCAGCTCCCGTCTTGGGATACGCAGCTCCTACAGGTCTGCACCGCCTGCAGATCATACAGAACAAAGTGCTACACATCATTAGCAACGCTCCACGCTACACACGCACCGTGGATCTTCACAATGAATACCGCCTTGAAACCCTCGAGGAAGTATTCAAAAAACACAGCACACTACTGCACAGGAACTCGAGACACTCGAACAATCCTTACATCCTTACTCTGGGAAACTATGATCACAGCCATAGGTGGAAGCATAAGCGGCCAAAGACACTACTAGCTAGGGCATAACCACCTACGGCAAGCTAACATACACACACAAGCGACAAACGTCGGTAAGCCCCTGCATATAAGAAACGTTGACTGGATATGCCAGCCGCTATTAAAGCCGACCAACAGGCTACAGCAGGGAGACCGACAAGCTCGCACACTGACGCACAAACAAATCGCCAACATCACCCTACACTGTGAATCTGATACATGACCTATCGGTCACAAAATGATGATGAATCTAACAGTTAGAGGTATGCTAACGCTGATCGAGAAATCAACACCGGCACCCAGCGGCAGCCGCCGAGTAACACAGCCGCAGAACGTCAAGGTATCGACTGCATCATACCCACTGCTAACAAAGCGTAGCTTCGCATGACCTGTCGTAGGCAGCAAGAAAACTGCTACTGCTTTTACAACCCGATCTTACTATCACAGAGTTTTTTTTCCCTTGTGTCTTGCCTTGGCACTTTTTTCCCCCTCTGCCCTTCAAACCGTTACCCTTCCTTCAACGTTCGACCCAATCTATCTCCAGATGGGCACGTATTAATGGTTAACCTTAACCAGACGTTAGCAAACATTGCAGTACCCACATGCGACACCTCTCTTCAGTGAAAACTAACCCTTTTGCAGAGATGGCAGTAGAAGTTTTGTGTTGGGCATCATGCCGGTGTGGGCATGGAGGGGCTCTACATAAAAAAAAAAAAAAACAAAAAAAAAAAAACCAAGCATTATTTGGATTTTGATGCTCTAACAGCGACGACCGTGTTTACCGAACAAATTATACAGCTGGGTATCACTATCACTTTGATGAAATCTTCTCAGGTTATCCGTCGGGTCGTACTCCCGCCCTTCCGCCCTCCGCCACCAGCCACGACATCTCTTCTGGGGCTACACAATTGGCTTACCTGCTGGCCCTTGCCAGAGAAGTCTGCGGTCCAGTGCTTATTAAGGTACGGACTGGAGATGGACATGACACTTCGCCTGAAGATGACGTTTAGGAAACTAGTCGAAACGTTGCGACTACATGGCGTTACGGCTCGGCTGATAACCCGAGGAGGCGTCGCATTGAGAGCCTTTTTGTGCAAAATACTGGAAACGAATACACTGATGGAAATGGAAAGTGAAATGATACTACAACGTGTTTCAAAAAGAATATACGCATTTCAAATGGATACATTTATTAAACTTTAAGCTATACGAATATACAGATGTTCGATATGTCCTCCTCAACATGTCCACACGAACAATATCACATCGATACTCAAATTACTCCCGTACTCGGGCAAGCATGTCCTTCGTCACTGATGTTATGGCAGTACGGATCCGGTTTCTCAACTCTTCCAGGTTCTGTGGGAATGGTGATATATAAACGTTGTCTTTAACGAAACCGCTCAGGAAGAAGTCAGAGGGTATCAAATCCAGTGACTGTGGAGCCCTGCTGAGACATGCTAAGTCGCCAGCTCCTTACGACCAATCCAACGATTCGGTAGAGTTTCACTCAGATATTCACGCACTTGGCGTCTCCAGAGAGACGGTGCCCCGTCTTGTTGAAAAATCAATCGGAGGATCAATTTGGTACCTCAGCCTGAAACGTCTTTGCACTGTAATCTCGCAATCGCACTTCGCAAACCCGAGAACACAAAATGATTTCTGCTGCGGAGTAGCCATTTTAAACATATGACGGTTACCAAGCAAAATAGAAGGCAACTGACGTCTAGCGGCTATTAATACAAACCAGACTATCTATTCGTTTCTCCAATAGCCGAGCCGAGGCGCGACAATCGATAGTTTGGACAAAATAATACTTCGTAATATGTACATTCTTTTCGAAACACCCTGTATTTCGGAGGCTTGATACAGATATGGTTTTATGTATATAGACTGAAGCGGCGAGTGAAAATTTTTACCAAGGGCGGGAATCGAACCCAGGTCTCCTGCTTACTAGGTAAAAGCATTAGCCACTATTACGCCTTGGCACAGCGGTTTACACCATTATACGGATTACCCAGGCACGCCTCAATCCTCAAAGCAAATTCTCACTGCCACCCCAATCTACTTCAAATTCCCTCTTACACATGTTCTGGAACAGCACATCAGCATCGAACTTAAATCGGGTATCCAGTCTGAAATCTAGGTGAAGGTCCTTATATAGTACCTTATGCCGTTGTGTGAACCGCTGTGCCAAGGTGGCTTAGTGGCTAACGCACCCACCTAATGAAAGGGAGACCTGGGTACGGTTCCCGGCCTTCGTAAAAATTCCCCTGCCACTTCAGTTGACACACATAAAAAGACATGGAAAGTTTTACTCTCGACTGATCGCTCTAGTATTTACATGCCTGTGGGATATGTTGACTGAATTTCATCCTACTTGGAGGTATCATACCGCCAAATCAAACAGAGATTACTGCAGCGACTCCAGAGGTGACGAGATGGGCTCAGGGCAACAGTGTAGCAACAAGAGATGGGTCCTTCTGGAAGGACTACGCCACAAGAAGACTATAGGATTGTTCGATTGTCTCTGACCACCAGATGGAAAGTGGCAAAAACTGAAATTCAGGAAATGGTTACAGGTAGAGTGTCACCACGCACCGTCGGGAAAGAATTACTGAAAGGCATGTTCATATATCGAATTAACATGAGTCGTTTACTGCTGACACTACACCACGGATAACAGGGGCTTGCATGACGAACAGTCAGTGTAAAATGGTACAGTGAGTGGCATTCCATGCTATTCACTGGTGAATAGCATGGCCGTCATACCAAAGCCATTGTGTCTGTAGATTATCTAGGGGAAGGTCACAGGAAGTAGCGATTATTGTGATCCATACTTTTCGAACTTCTCGAATCATGATGTGAGGAGCTAATGGATATGGCAACAGGACTGATTTTGAGTAGAGGCGAAATGCGTGTCAGTATGTGACAAGAATGGTAAATCCTTCTGTCGTACCCTTCACAACTGGGGTACCAAAGGACATATTCCAGCATGATAATGCAAGACCCCACACTGCAGTTCACATCGCTAACGTCTTCAGGGATGTACGGATCCTTGACTGGCTTTTCCAGTGATGGTATCAATGTACACGTCTGCCCATGGCATCACATGGCTGTGATGCGATGGACAGACGTGTACATTGATACCAGCCTCATGTTATACAGCAATCAGAAACCAAGTGTTTGCGACTGATGATGAAATATTTCAAGTTAATAATCCCTAAACTAGAAGATACAGTCACGGACAGCCCACACACTTTCCAAATTTCTCATATTTTTCCACTTCTATATTTGTAAATGTACAACGATATGTGTGCTTTTATTACCTACCCCATTAGTTTTCTTTAGCATCCAACATGATTTTGATTCCTCCATCAAGCCAGAGAATTTACAAAGTGTTTGGAAGATAACTTATTCCTCTGCTTCCAAATGTCCACTTAGAAAAAGCTTCTATCAACACAAAATCGCAACTGCTAAAGCCAACCCTTAACATACTAAAACACATACAGAGTGCAGTAGAGATGGTGTGCTGAGTTTAGGTATCTAAAATACAGCATTATGCCTACTGATGCTTACAAAATCTACCTACACACTAAATAGCGCAGTTGGCTATGTGTGTTTACAATAGGATGAAATAAATTCCTCAAAATTGTTAAATCCACCTGTTACATTCATCATGCATATGTAATGACTATAACAAGCTTTGACAGCTGCTGTTGATCAGTGTTCCGAACATTATTCCCATCTTATATTTTTAAAGTAGACGCAAAGTTTTGATAGGCATTGTTGAACTGTATTTTATATTATTAGGGTATGAGGTGGTCATGGTGGCAAATTTTGTAGGAATCAGTAGGCTTAATTTACGCATAGAATATGGAAAAGATACAGAAAATATGCAAAATATATAAAAACATGGAAAATATTGAAAAATGTGGAAAATATGAAAAATATGGAAAATAACTTTGATAAATGAGTAACAAAAACTTAATGTTGATAACTACTTTGTATTCACATTCCTCTTAGGTTACTTTTCACTGTGGAGAGATGAAACGCATCTACAAGAATTATAAAAATGTGCAGATGTTGGCCAGAAAGGTACTACATTGAGAACCAAAAAATAGTTTACAATACCACAACTGATCGTAGTTGAGTCAGATGGATTCATACAACAACATCTTCTCTTCCTAACCAGCTACGTTATAATGGTCACACAAATTCTGTCCTCATGAGTTAGATTAGCAGCTAATACCACTATTGCTTGGGAAATAGTATATAAGTTGGCTTTATTTAAACAAACCAATTCAATCTTACTGCAAAGTAGAACTGGTTGAGGATTGACTCCTTTTGGGTTAAAACATATACGTAACACTATTGTCATTCTACAGTAAAAAGAACACACGAAATATTACTGGTGTATCAGTACACACTTCCTAAACAATCACGACTCAGGTAAGGTTTTAAACTATAGTCTGTCTGTTTATAGTTTTAATTATATACTTATAAAACTTGAACAGACCGTTAACACAGACGATATAAGTATTATACCAGAAGTTATGCTGTACATTTTTTTCATAGTACATTGCAGCATTTACAGTGTTATGTGTTTCTGTTGTGGTGTAGACTCATTTGCTGAAGTTCTAGAAACTCTAGTTCAATACACAGGGTGATCGTAAGTTCCCGTTACAGACTTCTAGGACTTGAAGAGGAGCGTGTGTACACATTAGTTGGAATAGGAATCCATGTCCTGGAACGTATCGTTCCCATTCTAAATTCCGGTGTTTACACATCTACTTGAGGAATTGAATTAGGCATGATGCAGTACAATTATTAGGCAAAACTTCGTAAGGAAACATAATGAAACATCCATTTATCACTTAAGCATGCTCATATTAACAATTAAATACTATGTGTTTACAATTTTCCAAAACAAAAAAAAAAACCCAGCACACTGTAAGTGCAGAACTGTACTGATGCACTAAAACAGCGGCTCGATGTGGCGACCAAAAACGTTGCTACACACATTTTACCTACAAAGCATGTTCTGGTACACACTCTCTTCAGTTTCTAGTGCAGTAGCCAGAACTTGTGCCAGCAGAACTTCCGCTGTCTCGACAGGAGTCTCGCAAATTAAACGTTACATACGACCGCACAAGATATAGTCCATGGTTGGAGCATCTCGACCGATCCATCTTTCATAATGTATAGGGGTTATATAGGGAGAAAACCTGCTGACATGCACTAAGTCCTTAAGTGGCTTTATTATTAATGTTACATTAGTGAAGTGTGATTTGTCAAATACTCTTTATTCGGATTGTGAATGGAGTGGTATTCTTTCCCAATACCTGCCAGTTGTGATTCGTATCTATTCAGAATTGTAAAAGTATCTGGATGCAGCCTAAAGTGGAATGGTTCCATAAAACTAAAAGTGATGCACATGGATCACATATTGACACTACCACTGATAAAAATCACGAATGATACATGGGTATGAGAGAAGCAAGGTGCTCTGCATGCATGCGCTAACATAAGACAGTTACGTCACTACATGGCATTCAGCCAAAAGTGCCCCCACCCTCTACATGGTGAAGCGTCTTTGTACCTCAGAGCTTCACAGTATCAAGCACAGACACTTAACGGTCGTTGAGGGGTGGTGTATGAGGTTCGAAGTGGGGAGCTGCCATGGATAGTTTAGTAGAGTGTAATTCGTCAGATACATTTTATTTGGATTCTGAGTGCTGTCGTATTCTCTCCCAATACCTGTGACTTTGAGTAATATGTATTTAGAATCGTACAATATATGGAAGTAACGATCCTAAGCAGTCTGAAGTGGAATGTTTCCATAAAATGACACATGATACACATAGACCCCATATTGATACTACTACTGCCAAAAACACGAGAAGTTATCTGATATAGTAGTGTGATGGTGTTGGGAAGTGTGTGTGTGTGTATGGATGTGCCTTGTGTGCATGATGTGCAACAGAGTAGCAAATATCCAGTGACTTATCACCAGTAATATAGTAGAACAGTAGTAATGCATCTCTGCACCTATTTATTTATAAGCAGCTACATGTCCCGGCATCAAGATCTCTGTAGCAATCACCCATCCCCTGAAATTCATTATTACATACAAACTTCTGGAAAATCTGTTCCATCATATAATTGGAAAAAAATCATTTTGCATCCACTTTGACATTAGGGCCCATCTGACGAGAAATTATATGAGAAATCGCTTAATAATTTAATGCTAGTCTGAACGTTAGGTCACTTAATGCTTACAAATTGGCCAGTAGATCATAACTTCACTTATGGTTACGTCTCCTAAATTTTAGAATACATCTACTTCTGCATTTACACCTGCACACATACTATAGTTGTCTGTAGTGTTGGCAAGGTGGCTATCTTGTTAGAATGACAAACGGCTGAGGGCTGAGGCTGGATGTCGGGCTGACGAATTCTCAGAGAGAGGTGGCTGTCAAAATAAATAATTAATTTTCTATGAGTTCATCATCACTGAGCTGATATAGGGAAGCGACCGCAACCCACCCCACACAAAGAGGGTCAGTAGCTGGACAGACAGCTGTTAGCAACCGACCAGCTGTCTGCAACATGTGTTTATGTCTTGCTATGCTGATGCCTACTTGTGGTACCTAGCACACGTAAGCTACAGCGTGTGGAGACAGACAGTAATATTCCAGAGGTAACCAATTCTGCGATGAATGATCACAAATTAGTGACCAAAGCATACAACTAGGAGGAGCGCCTACCAAATTGTCAGAAGGTGGCTACTGTGCCTATGTGTGTACCACTACCCCTGAGCAGGAGTCTGGCTGCTGCTGGAGTGAGCCAGGAAGGTCTTCTGCACTGTGGCACCAAGTCACAAGGGTGAAAGTATAGGAAGCTGATACTGTGACACAGACTGGAACAGGGGCTACTGCTGGTGGCTTAATGTCGCCTCCTCGTAGGGTGTGGCCTCTTTGACCTGGTAGACTGCTGAGCTGAGAATGATTCTGCTACAAAATCGACAGCTGTTTATTCCAGATAGTAGCGCACCTGTGATGCCAAAGCTCTACTTCTGGTCGTGTGATTGGCCACACCTCAGGTACCCTGATAATGGAGAAATCCCCTTGTCTCTGTCTTGCACTACTGCTGTACTGGTAGGTTCCACTGAGTGAGCCTAGCCCGTCATCGTGGCCTTAGCCGAAACGACGACATATTGTGGTCACCAGCCACTGGTGACTAATGCATTATTTCACTGAACCGCCACACAGAAGAATTTTTAGCACATTGCAGCCCCGTCAGCAACTGTGATAGACTAATATTTTGAAGAATCAGCCTTAGTTGCGCGAATTTTCTGGTCTTTACCAGATTTCGGCTAAATTAATCTGGCCTTCTTCAGAATCATAAAATTACTATAACATGCCAGTCTAAGGCACAGTCAACATTAAAATTAAAACCTATAACACCGTGGTACCATGTCGAATTAAAATTACTTAACTGAAGTCCAGCCGCGGCATCTCTTCACCACGCGGCCGGTTGACAACGGCAACTACGTTGGCACTGGTCAGTGCCTCTTTTTAACTTTGACTACAAAAATATATAGAACAACAGAAAGTTACACTGAAGAGGTACAAAACAAATATCAAATTAGCTACAAAAATGGTAAATGCTTCAGAAAATACAGGGTGATTCAAAAAGAATACCACAACTTTAGGAATTTAAAACTCTGCAACGACAAAAGGCAGAGCTAAGCACTATCTGTCGGCGAATTAAGGGAGCTATAAAGTTTCATTTAGTTGTAAATTTGTTCGCTTGAGGCGCTGTTGACTAGGCGTCAGCGTCAGTTGATGCTAAGATGGCGACCGCTCAACAGAAAGCTTTTTGTATTATTGAGTACGGCAGAAGTGAATCGATGACAGTTGTTCAGTGTGCATTTCGAACGAAGTATGGTGTCAAACCTCGTGATAGGTGGTGTATTAAGCGTTGGTATAAACAGTTTACAGAGAATGGGTGTTTGTGCAAAGGGAAAAGTTCTGGACGGCCGAGAACGAGTGATGAAAATGTAGCACGCATCCAGCAAGCATTTGTTCGCAGCCCAGGAAAATCGACTCGCAGAGCTAGCAGAGAGCTGCAAATTCCACAATCAACTGTATGGAGAGTCCTACGAAAAAGGTTAGTTATGAAACCTGAACGTCAACTACCCGAGGCGATGGATCGGCCGTTGGGCAGCCCGTGACAGAGCACTTCATCACTGGCCTCCAAGAAGCCCTGATCTTACCCCCTGCGATTTTTTCTTATGGGGGTATGTTAAGGATATGGTGTTTCGGCCACCTCTCCCAGCCACCATTGATGATTTGAAACGAGAAATAACAGCAGCTATCCAAACTGTTACGCCTGATATGCTACAGAGAGTGTGGAACGAGTTGGAGTATCGGGTTGATATTGCTCGTGTGTCTGGAGGGGGCCATATGAACATCTCTGAACTTGTTTTTGAGTGAAAAAAAAACCTTTTTAAATACTCTTTGTAATGATGTATAACAGAAGGTTATATTATGTTTCTTTCATTAAATACACATTTTTAAAGTTGTGGTATTCTTTTTGAATCACCCTGTATATTCTGTCGTAGGGGTTAATAACGGAGGGAAAGATTAAGAACGATTAGAGCTCCTTCGCGACATTTTTGAACTTTCAGACGGCCTCCACAGCACGAATTTCAGTAATAAGTGTGAAAATTTGAGAAGAATGAGAGCAAAGTGTAGAGTCAGATAATTTGACTTCATAGCTCGAAAACTGAAGAGTAAGGCTGAAGAGGCCGCTAGCGACATTTAGTGAGAATTTGTCTGGTCACGCACTCTGTGCCTGCACTACCTGTTGGCATGCATTTTAACTGCCAGAAAGCATTTGTCAACTACATCCGTTGCCCTACAGTGTTTACGTTCTTGTCTTTGGATGAAAACAGTGCGACAACACCTTATGATACAGACATCTGGTAATCGAGAAGAGAGATGAGTGTACGGCGAAGATGTTAATCAAAACAATGGTCTATTTTTTGATGACAGTGATGTCTATTCCGATTACACAGCAGAAAATTCATCAGACGTTGAAAATACCGGGCCGTCCATGGTGGCCGAGTGGTTCTGGGCGCTCCAGTCCGGAACTGCGCAGGTGCTACGGTCGTAGGTTCCAATCCTGCCTCGGGCATGAATGTGGGTGATGTCCTTTGGTTTAAGCAGTTCTAAGTCTAGGGGACTGATGACGTCACATGTTGAGTCCCATAGTGCTCAGGGCCGTTTGAGCCATTTTGAAAATACCGGAAGTGTGGCTTAGCATTATATTCTCACGAGTCTAACCTTTAAAAGGTTTCGATATTCCATTTGTTAAAATTACGTAGAATTCTTTACTGGTAGCAGCTTATAATTTTAGTATAATGTACACCAATGAAAGCATACTTGTTTGTTTCAGTTACCGCTTCGTTTTACCTTGTAACAATAGAAAAACCTGTAATAAACGCGTATGATGGTTGCAATTGTTTTGGCGTTAACTTTAAACATTGTAGGTTAGCACTGTTTTTATCCTGTTTTCTTTCTTTACAAAGATTTTTGCGTAATTTATTTATTTTTAAGACGGAGCATAGTCTGCATCCTCTGAAAGAGACGTAGGAAGAAGTTGACAATGTCACTGAAGATCCGATATCAAGAAAACGTGAACTTTTTAAATGTCTCATTACAAAAAAAAAAAAAGGTAGAGAGGCTGTTTTTCCCAGCTTAGAGTCAGGAAAAAATATGAGTAACTACATCCTATCAACTTAAAATAAATAGTTATTTACTATATAACTCCTATAAATTATTTCTGCTTAGAAAGACTTCAAGTGAATAATGAAGAAAATGGTGATCCAAAATTGCTTAATTAGTGTTGTTACTATACTTAACAAAAACTCGCAGTTTCTTCCTGTTTTACACATGTTGAACTGGAGTTTATTTATGCGAAAAGTATTTATATTCTAGGATTATGGTTTTTAATGTAAAAGAAAACCAACTCGAAAATTCAGAAATAGTCTATTAATTCAGTCATTATAGAAAACCTGACATTGTTGCATTGTGAATACTGCTGTAATAGTTTTCTTACTTGTGTGTAGCGTCTATATTATACTAGTCTTTCATGTTAGGTACTGCAAGTCACATACTTGCTCTCAAAACTTTTATAGGCACTTTTGATGAAGACATTGCTAACCTGTCACAAAAAGGACAATTTTACAAGTGAACAATTTTCTTGTATTTATTAACAATTTTTTTACCCATATGGTAGATACGTAGCTAAAGAAATAGTGTAACGAATCACAGAAAAAGTTGCAAGTAAATGTACTGTGATTTACAATTCACAGATTTAACCGAAAATATAACAGACAGTAACTCAAAGTTGTGGTCCTGCGTCTAGGCGCTTTCTTCGCAATCGCTTCAGCTATCAAACGGAAGTAACACACAGGTAGTTTTTGTGAAAGGGCAGGAGTGTCTGTTATGTCGCATCAGTTTCCAAAATAAATATTAATGGTCAGCTCTTGTTGTAAGTTTCACATGGATACAAGCAGTTGTTAGCTAACAGCTGTTTGATAATTTTAGCGTAATTGTGGGGCACAGAACTTGGTGAACAGAACTATTATTTGAAGAATTTCACATGTTATCCAGATCAAATGAGACTTCAATTATATTTATGCAAGCTCTGCACTCGTAATTAAGCCTATTTGTTTGTAAATTAATGAAACGTAGATGTTCAAGCACGCTCCAAACAGACAGACGAAGTAATCAGAAAGTAATCGGTAAGCTTAGTCAGTTCACTGTCGATCCTGACGCAGACCAAAGCAGAACGCTTTAACTGCCCATCAATGTCTGTAATACCCAATCTAAATACTAAAGGCAGCAGCAAATAATGATGTAATTAAGTTGCAAGCGACCCTCCAGAACGGTTATCATACAAAATTTCAGATCAGATGACGAGAGAGGAATAACGAGGCATTAAACTAAACTCAACATTCAGGCCGTGACCCTAAGGGCAGCTTATGTCTTAACGATACTAAAGAATGAACGCCACTGAGCCTCGGTCCAACAATGTCTAATCAGTCGGCAAACTATGAGAAGAACCCTTAGCATAAAGAACAAGTGAAGTGACATTATACGGAACAAGTAGAAAATACAAGGAACTGGGCCATCACTATGCTCAGCACTTTGGAAAGCCGTAGAAGTAAAGTTTGGAGGAAAACAATGTGTGTGACTCTTCTCTATGACTGAGAGAAAAATTTTACGGTGACCACTAGGAAAAAAAAGGTTAAATGGCTCTGAGCATTATGGGGCTTAACATCTGAGGTCATCAGTCCCCTAGAACTTAGAACTACTTAAACCTAACTAACCTAAGCACATCACACACATCCATGCCCGAGGTAGGATTCGAACCTGCGACCGTTGCGGTCGCGCCGTTCCAGACTGAAGCGCCTAGAACCACTCTTCCACAACGGCCGGCCACTAGGAAAACATGTCTCACTGTTGCAAAGAAAACTTACAGGTGCGCAATTGACCTGTTATAAGGAGAAATCAAATGAAAATGAACCAGATGGAAAAAAGTAAATGTGCAGTTTATCATTTCGAAAGTAGTTGCCATAACTGTTAATACATTTATCCCATTGGGAGACAAGGTAGCCAATGCTTTCATAGAAAAATTTTTAGCGCTGCCCATGGAACCATGATCGTACCACGAAGCAAATCGGCGGCCACGAATGTCTTTCTCCAGGGCCCCAAAAGTTGGGAAATTGCGTGGAGAGAGTTCGAGACTGCATGGAGGATGTGTAAGGGCTCCCCAGCGAAACGTCTGAAGCGTAGTCGAAACAAGCTTGGTAACAAGTAGGGTAAAAGTATTAACAGTTATGGCGATTGCTTTTGAAGTAACAAACACACACACCTTTTCCCCATCTGTCTCGTATCATTTGACTGCACCTTACACCAGGTGCGACTCTCACTGGAAGGATAAAAATAAGGATGGTTGCGATTTAACGTCCTGATTCCCACTGGGCGAAATAATTAGAGATGTTCTGATTCAGGAAGGATAGAGGAAGAAATTGGCCATGCCTTTACAGAAGAGCAATTCCAAAATTTGCCTTAAGCGACTTAGATAAGCCACAAAAACCCGGAAAGGTTGCGACTGGACAAGTATTTCAACACTGGTTCTCCTGTATGTGAGTTCGAACGCCTAACGAAGAGGCCTCTTTCAACTTTTTTTTAAAGTGACTACACCGCCATGTGACTATACTGTTATTTGTTTAATTACGACCCATGTTTCGCTCTTTTATGGCATTTTCAAGTAACTGAGTTTATGTAAATAACATATATTGCAGGACATCAAAATGAAAAGCAGCCATAAATTAAGAAATGTATTCGCTCCCCACGAAATGCCAGATGTAGAGCGAATTTTTTTCTTAATTTATGACCAGTTTTGAGCTTGATGTCCTGCAATATATGTTAATGACATAAACTCAGTTACTTGAAAATGGCATAAAGGGCCGAAACCTGGGTGGTAATTAAATAAGGAACAATACAGTCAAATGGCGGTGTGTTCCTTTAAAACTTATAGTACGACTGTTGCTCAGCAACACCAAAAATTCTTTTAACTTGTTCAGATGACGGTAATTTTCTTTGTTGATTGTTTGGACTTATCACTTTCCAATGATCGAAAGTAAAACTAACGCTTGTTAGGAAATGGGTGAGACACTGTTGCAATTTATATTGTCGTAAGTAATCTGTACTTTTTCCCATCGGCAATAGTTCCTCTCTGTCGTTTTCTATAATATAATATCACCGACGATGAGCAGTACTGTTGGTCACCGTGATACGGAGAATGTACACATTTGCTTCATTCCTGCCTCGAGCTGATAAACTTTCTCCGTGTATGGCTGTTACTGTTAATTTTTAGAACTGCGGTAGCAAAATCAGTGACGCAATTCAAGTACTGACTTTCTATCGGAACAGCCTCCTCTAGCATTACTTTTCCTCGACAGTAGTTGTCGATACCAGTATTATTTTTCGAATTTTGGACGGGTCATTATTATCTCAGCTGCTTTTCTGAAAACTTTCATATAATTTTGTACACAATATGTTATATTTCAAGCTAAAATTTATGAAAAGGGGTTACTTCATTTTCGATGTTACAATCGATAAGTGCTAGCTCTGAATGTACAGTTAAAATTATTTTTTTAGCAACATTTGAAATTACGAATTACTTGGCACACTTAAAATTTCTATTATTAATTACACAATCTAGTACTTTTTACTATGTTTATTTCTGGATTCATTTATAAAATAATAATCGAAATTGCCGGCCGAAGTGGCCGCGCGGTTCTGACGTTGCAGTCTGGAACCGTGAGACCGCTACGGTCGCAGGTTCGAATCCTGCCTCGGGCGTGGATGTGTGTGATGGCCTTAGGTTAGTTAGGTTTAACTAGTTCTAAGTTCTAGGGGACTAATGACCTCAGCAGTTGAGTCCCATAGTGCTCAGAGCCATTTGAATAATCGAAATTAACAGAAATTCATTTGCCAAGAAAAATGGTAAACCCTTTGGAATATGGTTATTACCGCAGAGTGAAGGGGTAGTAAGCATGCCTCTGATGTGATAGGACGTATTTTTCTATTTCGGGAGAACAATGTAATTTCGGCTTCGTTAATGTGAAAATTCAAAAGACGGTATGATATACTAAAATATGACAAAATATATTAACATAAACAACAAAAATTCTGCAACAAGGATGTCTACATTTATTTAGATCAATTCAACCATGAGGATCTAAAATGCGAGAATTTCAGCTTCAAGAATCAAACACCTAGACAAGAAGAACTGGAGCCAACTCTACGAGAAAAGATAAGTAAACTAGAAAGTTGGTTGCAATCTTCGCTCCTCTCAAATTTTTCATGAAAGACTTTGCTTATTGTGGACGATAACTGGAATTATGAAGGAGGGAAGGGATTACAACTTCCAGCTGCTTTGTTTCAGTTCACGTACGTGAGTCAGCTTTGGTAGTACCCGTACCTTCAGATTGCTCAAAATTTTCTTTATTGAGTTCCAAATACAGATAATAACTATTTTTCTTAGATATTTAGCAGACACAGTTGTCCGCAATTGCAATATGCTTCACTTGCAACGTGACGACAACTGACATTAGATGAATACAAACATAAATAGTACAACGGATAATACTGTAATATTGCAACTGTTATTAAAAGCCATTCTCACTGCATTAACTGACGCGGAACGCAGCGACAGCAGTTTGCTTTGTTGTCAGCGAGACACCGACCTGACGTACGAGCCGTCTGTCCTCGCTTTTTGCGACTGGGGTAGTTTACTCGCGCAACTGAAGGCTGGCTGCCGCTGAGTTAGCGCCTCAGATTGCTTGACAAGTCTGCTGGCTGGCGCTTCGACTGCTCATTCTCACCATTGTTCATTCAAAGACTAGCTGGCATGCGTTAGTTTTATTACTGCTTTATTCGCAGTTTCCGCCCAAGGTGGTCAGCCGCGTATGTCATTTAGACGTATGTTCAGCTGAAGCAGTTCTTCGGAAATAAAATGTTAAAAGTGTAAGATTCCTGTGTTCTTTTCAACTTCGGATTACATGGGAGACTGTATCAGCAAACATGCCATGAATAAAATGCCCTCTTCTACATAAAGTTTAGAGCCACGAAAACATACACTACTGGCCATTAAAATTGCTACACCAAGAAGAAATGCAGACGATAAACGGGTATTCATTGGACGAATATATTATCCTAGAACTGACATGTGATTACATTTTCACAAAATTTGGGTGCATAGATCCTGAGAAGTCAGTATTCGGAATACGCCTGCGCATTGAGTCAAACAGAGCTTGGATGGCGTGTACAGGTACAGCTGCCCATGCAGCTTCAATACGATACCACAGTTTATCAAGAGTAGTGACTGGCGTATTGTGACGAGCCAGTTGTTCGGCCGCGATTGACCAGACGTTTTCAATTGGTGAGAGATCTGGAGAATGTGCCGGCCAGGGCAGCAGTCGAACATTTTCTGTATCCAGAAAGGCCCGTACAGGACCTGCAACATGCGGTCGTGCATTATCCTGCTGAAATGTAGGGTTTCACTGGGATCGAGTAAAGGGTAGAGCCACGGGTCGTAACACATCTGAAATGTAACGTTTACTGTTCAAAGTGCCATCAGTGCGAACAAGAGATGACCGAGACGTGTAACCAATGGCACCCCATACCATCACGCCGGGTGATACGCCAGTATGGCGATGACGAATACACGCTTCCAATGTGCGTTCACCGTGATGTCAAAATGGCTCTGAGCACTATGCGACTTCTGAGGTCATCAATCGCCTAGAACTTAGAACTAATTAAACCTAACTAATCACACACATCCATGCCCGAGGCAGGATTCGATCCTGCGACCGTAGCGGTCGATCGGCTCCAGACTGTAGCGCCTAGAACGGCACGGCCACTCCGGCCGGCGCCGTGATGTCACCAAACACGGATGCGACCATCATGATGCTGTAAACAGAACCTGGATTCATGCAAAAAAAATGACGTTTTGCCATTCGTGCTCCCAGGTTCGTTGTTGGGTACACCATCGGAGGTGCTCCTGTCTGTAATGCAGCGACAAGGGTAACCATAGCCATGGTCTCCTAGCTGATAGTCCATGCAGCTGCAAACGTCGTCGAACTGTTCGTGCAGATGGTTGTTGTCTTGCAAACGTCCCCAACTGCTGACTCAGGGATCTAGACGTGGCGTCACGATCCGTTACAGCCTTGCGGATAAGATGCCTGTCATCTGGACTGCTAGTGACAGGAGGCCGTTGGGATCCAGCACGGCCTTACCCTCCTGAACCCACCGATTCCATATTATGCTAACAGTCATTGGATCTCGACCAACGTGAGCGGCACCCGTCGCGATACGATAAACAGGCGACAATCCGACCTTTATCAAAGTCGGAAACGTGATGGTACGCATTTCTCCTCCTTACACGAAGCATCACAACAACGTTTCACTAGGCAACGCCGGTCAACTGTTGTTTGTGTATGAGAAATCGGTTGGAAACTTTCCTCATGTCAGCACCTTGTAGGTGTCGCCACCGGCGCCAGCCTTGTGTGAATGCTCTGAAAAGCTAATCATTTGCATATCACAGCATTTTCTGCCTGTCGCTTCAATTTCGCGTCTGTTGCACGTCATCTCATTGGTGTAGGAATTTTAATGACCAGTAGTGTAATAGGCGTAAGTTGACACGTGACTGGATTTCATGAAGGTAAGATACTGAGATTACAGAAGACTTTGGATAGCGATATTCATAAACACAAATGGTGGTGCTTTAGCGTACACCAGCTATAAAAGGGCTGTGCATTGGCAGAGTTGTCACTCATACTCAGATGATTCATGTGAATACATGTGCGACGTGATTGAGGCCGCACGACGAAATTAACACAGTTCAACTGTGGAATGGTAGTTGAAGCTCGACGCATGGGACATCCCATATCGAAAGTCAATGGGAATTCAGTAATGTGAGGTCCACAGTGTCAAGAGTGTGCCGAGAATTCCGAATTTCTGGCATTACCTCTGACCACGAAAGAAGCAGTGGCCGACGGCGTTCGCCCAACGATCGAGAGCAGCGGTGTTTCTGTAGAGTTTCCAGTGCTAACAGACAAGTAACGCTGCGTGAAATAACCACAGGAATCAGCTTGGGATGTACGACAATCGTATCCATTAGGGCACGAAATCTGGCGTTAATGGGCTGCGGCAGCAGACGACCGACGCGAGTACCTTTGCTAACAGAACGACATCTCTGCCAGCGCCTCCCCTGCACTCGTGACCGTATCAGTTGGATCTTGCAGAACTGGAAAACCGTGGCCTGGTCAGATGAATCCCAATTTCAGTTCGTAAGAGCTCATGGTTGTATTCAAGTGTGGCGCACACCCTCCGAAGCCATCGAACCACGTCGTCAACAAAGCACTGTGCAAGCTGGTGGTGGCCCCATAATCGTGTGGGCCATGTTTACATGGAATGTACTGGTTCCTCTGGTCCAACTGAACCGATCATTGACTGGAAATGGTTATGTTCGCCTCTTGGACTCTATTTGCAACCATTCGTAGACTTGATGTTTGCAAACAACGATGGAAGTCTTATGGAAGACAATGCGCCATGCTACCGGCCGCCTCTTGTGTGTACTAGACTCCTGACCTATTAAGCGGAACCCGGAAACCCATCGCCCAATGGCGCAAGTCAAGAAATTTGCAACCTACACGGTCACAGAACCGCCTGAGTCTCTGATTCAGACCCTCCACTCGGTTCTGCACCAAAGGACCACAGTCGGTTCTATCGACGATGCTGCAGATGATGAGCTCCGCCTTAATCTCAATTGTTCGCAATTGGTTTGAAGGACATCCTGAAGAATTCGAGCACCACCCAGATCGCCCGACGTGAATCCCATCGAACATTTATGGGACATAATCGAGAGGTCAGCTCGTGCACGAAATCCGGCAACCGGCAACTCTTTCGTAATTGTCGACGGCGATAGAGGCGGCATGGCTCAGCATTTCTGCAAGGGACTTGCAGCGACTTGTTGAGTCCATGTCACATTGAGTTCCTGCACTGAGCCAGACAAAAGGAGGTTCGACGCGATATTGGTAGGCATCTCATGACGTTTGCCACCTCGGTGTAAGATGTGATAAGTTCGTGAACTAACATTAATTATGTGTAAGCAACCGAGCTTGTAAATAGTTTACGTGCAGTGAGCCTGCTTGACTCAGTCTTTTAGCTTAAAGTTTATATTTAGAAATCTTAAAACTCAAAGACAGAGCAATAACGTTATCTATAAAGTGTTGAACATCCAGCTCTCTCCGTAATTTGAACTGCTGTCTTGCTTTCTAGACTGTAAAAACATTCAGACGAAGTAGGTGAAGTGTACCAATTACTGCGGTTTTGAAATATATTTGTTTATTGCAATAACGGTTGATAACAATTGGTATTTTGCTGAAGGCATAAAGGAAAAACACGGCGTGAGATAGTTCTATGCAGACTGCAAAGTGCAGCTCGGCCGTAAATATATCAGAGTTTTAAAGTACTAGCAAGTGATTACGACTAAACTTTAGTTTTGAAATAAAATATTTAATTGGTCTGAAAGGGGCCGCTCGGAGTCGCCGCGCGGTTAGAGGCGTCATGTCTCTGATTGTGCGGCCACTCCCGCTGAAGGTTCGAGTCCTCCCTCGAGTATGGGTGTGTGTTCTGTTCTTACCAGGAAAGTACTTGGGCTCGAACAAACACAAATACACCAAAATCGTGTGAGAAATAATGTAAAGGTCTCTTATTGCACTAGTGATACTCCCGCATCTGCAAAACTCTGCAGTCGTCTGTTAGAGGCCTCTGCGTATGCCATGCCGCATTGTACACTGACCTGCCGGTACGCCAGTCGGGACCAGTAGAGACGGTGCAGTGTGCCTCTGAAGTTGCGTTTTGTGACATTATTTGTGTATTGAAGCGTCAGATGGCTCGGCGATTGGTAATCAATCCTGCTAATGTATTGCGATTGGTTGAGATGAAGTTACGAAGAACCCTTCTTCGTGAAGATGGTATTGGTGTAGAAGACGAATCATTCGCATGTTTTCTGGTATCTATTCTAGTGCAGAAATATGAGCTTAAGTTAGAAACAGATACTGTTGTAACACAAACACATAATGATGATGATAGGGATGATAATGACGAACAACTCATTGCAAACGATAGTGATACGGCAAGTGCGGGAACAGGCGATGGAAGCACCGACAGTGAATACCAACCGTCTCCCAAGAACAAGGTTAAAGTTGCAAGCATCATCACGGCGTTTGATGACAACACACTGGAGAACATGTACGATGATTATTACGTAAGAGGTTTCGACACATACGACAAGCTTCTGAAAAGATACCCTACACTGAAGTCTAAAAGCAATATTAAAAACATACTGGATTACATGGCAAAGAAAAGAGAAGGAAATACAGCTTTCAAAGGAAATCGTACACTGCTGTTCAAGACCATCAAGGAGCGTGTAATGGCGGAATTCGATGAAGCGCGAGAATGCGGTTCCGCCATTCATTATTGGCATTTACAACATTGGGCATTAGACGTAGCCAGAAATCTCGGGTGTACAAACTTTACAGCTTCACTAGGATTTATTACTAATTTGAAAAAGGAGTTTAGGATAACATCACGCCGTATCACTATGCTCGAAGCACGAAAAGATAAGGATGACGAAGAAGAGCTGATTGAAAGAGATCAAACGTTTGTGGCTGACGTCAGTGAGCATATCACGAGAGAAAATATCGACATTAGCTCTGTATCGATATTAGCTCTGTATGGAACTTTCTTGTGACAGAACACTACCCATGAAAGGGGAGAGAAACACTGTCGCGATGTTGCAATCAGTTAACTGTGCAACACATAGTTACACGATCGATGTTGCTATATCAATGGACGGACGATTGGCAGACAAACTCTATATTTGCTTCCAAGAATCCAATGGAAAGTTTGGACCCCGCGTGTCAAGGGAAATAGAAACGCGGTGCCCTCCAAATGTCGTCGTCGATGCGTGTGTGAGTGGGAAGATGACGAAACAACATCTGAAGGCGTTTTTTCTGTCAGTTTTGAATCCACATTTGTCGAGAAAATGTCGTCGTCGATGCAAGTGTGAGTGGGAAGATGACGAAACAACATTTGAAGGCGTTTTTTCTGTCAGTTTTGAATCCACATTTGTCGAGAAAGTCAATAGTACTTTGTGACTCCTGGTCTGGACATAAGGATGAACGAGTACTACTGGAAGCATCTGGCGGAAAACATGTAGATTTAAAAATCATTCCGCCTAAAACTACAAAATATGCACAACCTCTGGATGTGTATTTCTTCAGGCAATATAAAATATGTGGTGTCACCGCCAGACACCACACTTGCTAGGTGGTAGCTTTAAATCGGCCGCGGTCCATTAGTACATTTCGGACCCGCGTGTCGCCACTGTCAGTAATCGCAGACCGAGCGCCACCACACGGCAGGTCTAGAGAGACGTACTAGCACTCGCCCCAGTTGTACGGACGACGTAGCTAGCGATGCACACTGACGAAGCCTCGCTCCTTTGCAGAGCAGATAGTTAGAATAGCCTTCATCTAAGTCAATGGCTACGACCTAGCAAGGCGCCATTAGCCTTACATAGCTTGTATCTAAAGAGTCTCACTTGTCTCGTCAAGAGCGATGTACCACAAGGATGGATTAAACTTAAGTATTCCAGAATCTACGTACTTTTCTTTATAGCATTCATTACGTATCCTGTTTCAGACGTCACGCCCATCTGCGTGAGCTTAGCGCGTGCCTTTCGGCTACTTCAGAGTCAGAGTGGCGAGGTTGTCTTGTTGCGCCACAACAAAATACGAGTATATGCCAAGAGAATAACAGACTACGTTAAACTACGTTCCAGTAATATGCAGCCGAAATTGCACGACAGATTCTTTATCATTAATATGCATTCTGTCATTTACAATCAGTTATCTGCGGGAGTATACAGACCAATGCTTTGTTACCCGTGGCAGAACGCTGGCTACGATATTGGTGAACCAGTGAACAACTTCAAAAGTGTCACTGACGTGGCGTTCAATACTGATATTATAGAATGTGCAAATAAGCCATGCGATCAACTTGCGTTTCTTCACTGTGCGTTTTGCAGTCATTCGTATTGCTCGGAGCATTTTATTGACATTCCGCATTTACATTTATAGTTAAGATTGCTGCATTGCGTATGGCGTCTACATTACATCTACAGTGACATCTAGAGCATGGCTGCAGAGTTTTGCAGAAAAACGACACCCACCAGCACATTCAGAGGTACATAACGGTCCTGTAACCAAACGTTCATACAGATCTGTTTGTTCGAGCCCAAGTACTTTCCTGGTTAGTATAAGTTAGTTTAAGTAGAGTGTAAGTCTAGGGACCGATCACCTCAGCAGTTTGGTCCCTTAGGAATTCACACACATTTGAACATTTTGCTCTTAAAGCATAATGATGGCCACCAAGACGGACACAACATCTGTGCATGAATCACATAGTATATTCAGTCACTATTCTTGAAATATTTATATAAAACAATTCTTTATTCATCAGATAGTATTGAAAGAAGCTCATTAAGTGGGAATGTGATGAATTCGCATTCCTAATATTCAGCTAGATTATCATAAAGCTCGTCCTGCACTGTGCTTTGAAAGTCTCCCATCTCACCGAACAACGAACGTACAGACTGAACAAAGAGAAGGTCACGCGTAAGTACTGAAATTGTCGTAAACACCACTACGTCTAGCCTTGCAATACGAACCAATAAATAGGCACAGGTTTATAGTACGACATCTGCGAATGAACAACAGATTCTGACTGCTGTTCTATCTAAACCTTTATTCATGGAAACACAAACAAAATGCACCAGCATACCACATGCAACCCTCCCCCATATTAGATACTAGATATGCCCTCCATTAGCAATGGTACTTGCAAAATCCCGCTTTCGCTTGCGCATGGCTTCGCAGCCCTCCATTACATGGTCACGGAGACTCCGAACTGCCTGTACTTGCGCTCCATACACAGGAGCCCCCTAATATCCCTACAAATAAAAGTCCAGTGTGTTTAGGTCCAGAGAGCGTGGAGGCCAGGAAACTGGCCCATCTCCACCTTTCCAGCCGCCCCAATACAACAGGGATATATCAGCGGATCCGAGAATCACTATGACAGTGAGTTGATGTTTGTATCAATGCCCACGATGTTGAGCATCGGTGTGAGAGAGCTGCATGTGGTATGCTGGTGCATTCTGTTCATGTGTGTTTCCCACGATTAATGAGTTGCAGAAAATGAATATTAACAAGAAAACAAAGCGTTTACTGACTCATGATAATGCAACATAATTTCTTCGTCTATGTGTGAGGAATATGTTCTGCACTTTGTGCCGTACATTTTTGTTACACCCTGTATAAGCTGTCTGTGGTACCGTTAGTAGAACATTGGGCCATAAAGTACAAAAGAGATTGCCATGAAATTCTATAATGTGATGGTGGTTCCTATATTATCCTATGGAAGCGAAGTAAGATTACCGCAGAAAAAAAAGAAGGAAATAAAATTCAAACAGCAGAGATGAGGTTCCTGAGGAAAGCGAAAGGCTGCACAAGAAGAGACTTGATTAGAAATGAAGATATTAGAACAGAGTCAAAAGTTATAAACATGAAGGAAAAATTAAAAAATATCGCAAAAACTGGAGACAACCTCTCACGAGAATGCCAGGTCACAGAATTCCCCAGAAGATCCTGAACTAAAATCCGAAAATAAAAGAAGATATTTGAGGATCCCGAGAGAGATGGGAATCATTTTGTTTGTGAGGAAACAGGCTAATCTTTGAAAGAAAGATGATACTTACAGTAATAACCCATATACGCAGACGAACGGTTTCGGTTCTATAAGAAGGAAGCAAACAGCATATAAAACAATGTGTTCGGCTCTCTTGTAATTGCTGGTTAAAAGAACAAATTTAATTTTTTGTGGTCTGAAAGGAATGAAGAAAGATGAAAAAGGACGATTAGGGTTTAGTGTCATGTCGACGGCAGGGTCACCAGAGACGAAGCAACAACTGGAGGCCGGCCGAAGTGGCCGTGCGGTTAAAGGCGCTGCAGTCTGGAACCGCAAGACCGCTACGGTCGCAAGTTCGAATCCTGCCTCGGGCGTGGATGTTTGTGATGTCCTTAGGTTGGTTAGGTTTAACTAGTTCTAAGTTCTAGGGGACTAATGACCTCAGCAGTTGAGTCCCATAGTGCTCAGAGCCAGCCAACAACTGGAATTGTTGTAGCATGGAGAAGAAAATAGTCTGTGTCCTTTTTAAAGGTTCCATCTCGGCATTTGCATTAATCGATTTTGTCTTCTTGGAAATTTTTGTATTTAGAATCTTTAATACACACTATTGATGTTCCATAGTAAAACATATTTTATAGTTCGTAATGAATCGGCTCTCCGCATTATAGGTCATCCTCAGACAACGTCCTCAGGATGGCCTAGAAAGCCGACATCTATTTCACAACGAACTATAGAATATACTGATCTGATGTAATTACGTTTTCATGGACACATACTGAGTCTCAACTTTATCTTCGGTCAGGATAGAAGTTTCTTGTATTGTTCCACTTTTTATTACTTCATTATTATTATAAGTAAACAAAGTGAATATCAGAACCTGATGTATACTACACAAGTTTAATTTATAACAATATCCTTACATAGTAAAAAAAAATTAGTAACGCTAGGAAAACCGAAGTCTACTCAATCCCGTCAACTTGATTACTTTGCCAGAGTTTTATCCCTACACGTGCACGGCTGCTAAAGCATTCTGTAAATTATCTCGCACAGAAAATGCGTCAGTATATGCATAACCTCCACTCCTTGCTAATGGTCCATCAATTTCACAAGGTAGTGGCTTAATTCTATTTAATTCGAAATGAGGCTCGTTTTTCTTTAAGAATGCATCTATAAGTAAAATGTGTAAACAGCAAACAACAATGACCAAACTATCACTCGTTTCTGCCTTCAAAGTGATCGGCGAGTACAATATGCGAAATATTTGACTTAACAGAACGAAGGTATTTTCAAAAATTCTACAATCTGTTGAAATACGGTAGTTAAATTAGATTTTTTTTTGTCAGTACTACCATTTCGACGAGAGAAAGGTTTCACCGAGTTTGGATGTAATCGAAATGCCTCGTTGCCTACAAAAACATGTGGTACATCTATGTGCGCATTAGGCAGTTTAGTAGGCAGAGGAAACATCTTATCACATGCAAATAATATCCCATTATTACGTTTGTCAAATTCCACTGTCGCCTTTCTTCTCTATAACCCGAAAGCAATGAAAATGAATTTGTTGTTGGCATCAACCGCAGAAAGAAGGGCGACAGAGAAAAAAATGTTTGTAATACAATTAGCATGATCGCGCAGACGAAAAACATGGCCATTTTTCTTAAAATTTCTAACGGTTTGATTTCAAGTGGTCAGATGAGACTGGTGGCAAAGCATCGACAGTAATATCCTACGTAGGTTTCATAGCACAACGTGTATGATTTTGCCAGCATAAAAGCAGATATTCTGAATGCAAACGCCTGTGATGTTAATGTTTCTCTTTCTACCATAAACGGAGACACACAAAAAAGTAAATTAGTTGTAATATTAAAAATTACTATCAGCCTGTTTTTACTTCCAAGGAATAACACCACACATAATTATCTGATTGAATTGTTTTTTAATTGAAGATAGTAAGAAAAGATGGAAGGATATCAAGCACACACATCAAAAGGGCATGGGAAAGTAAAAAATAACTGGAAGTTCTGCTTCAGCGGGCGTTGGCTGATATGCTAACATTTTCAAATAAAGTGGGTCACAAGAGAGAGTAAGTTACCTCCCACTCGCCCTGTTTACATACTTCTTTTATTCTGTTAATTTTTCATTGTTTACATTAAGTTATTTTTGTACCACATTTCCAAGTAGAAGGTGATCAAGCGCAAAATTCACATGATGATGGCGAAACCTGTAAAAGAGAGGTGTGCAAGACTTCGCCAACTTAGTCTAATGAACAAATTTTTCAGAAAACATGGAACAAGCTTCGTTCATACTGCCCAACGAAAGGAGATGTGAAAATGGCAAAGACTTGGAGATGATGAATTCTTGGCGGGCTGAGAGAGAAACCGTGTTGAAAACACTGACTGAAGAAAACACCATGCAGACATCGATTTGGCTGGTTCAAATGGCTCTGAGCACTATTGGACCTAACATCTGAGTTCATCAGTCCCATAGAACTTAGAACTACCTAAACCTAACTAACCTAAGGATAGCACACACATCCATGCCCGAGGCAGGATTCGAACCTGCGACCGTAGCGGTCTCCCGGTTTCAGACTGAAGCGCCTACAACCGCTCCGCCACTCCGGCCGGCTGACATCGATTTATTTTTCAAAAGTATAACCATCAGGGTAAAGAAACTGAATTATAACTTAAGCTATGAAGCCACATTGAGAACTCTGCAGATGCTTATTGATTTGGAAAGTCGCGCTTCATTCGACTCTTTCTTGTCCGTGCATTGTTCATTACCGACTACTTACACTCCATAGCTCCACCCCATCATGTGTGAATAACACTGTCATCGCACAGTCCGAGTGCAGAGAAACCGAAATACAAGCTTACCGACACTTCCAATATGGTGAACAGATATTTCAAATTTTTACGAGGAGCTTTCAACAAGTAATAGAAGACTTTATTCTCGATCAGTTTCGATTGGAAAAACGCAGAATTTGTTGTCGAAGATTTTGGAATATTTCTGCTTCAGCTCCTATGGTTTCGTGAAGTTCCGATAGATGGTGGTGCTATCGCAGTCTTCAAAATAGCGTCTGTAGCGCAGGTGCGTTACCGGCAGAGAGCTATAATTAAGTTTCTTTTGCCGGAAAGCAAGAGCATTGCAGATATTCAGAGGCGTGTGTAGGATGTCTACGGGCATCCTGCAGTGAACAAAAGCACGGTGAGTCGTTGGGCGAGACGTCTGTCACCATCTCACAAGGTCGCGCAAACCTGTTCCATCTTCCACCTGACAGCCGGCCGCACACAGCAGCGTCTCATACAGTGTTGGAACGTGAGGACGCTCTCATTGGAGGTGATCAACAGATCACAATTAAAAACCTCACTGTTCAGCTGGACATCTCTGTCGGTATTGCTGACACTCACGTCCACCTGTTGGGGCACTCCAAGACGTGCGTCTGCTGGGATCCTCGTCTCGTACGAGAAGACAATAAAGTGCAACAAAGAACCATTTTTAGTTGAACATCGTCAGTGGTGATGAAACATGGGTTCATCACTTCGAACCGGACTGATACAAAACGGCAATCCATGGAGTAGTGCCCCACCAACTCTCTTTCGAGCATAAAGTTTGGAGTCGCATCCTCAGCCAGTAAAATCATGGCGACGGTCTTCTGGGACTCTGAAGGGGTTTATTCTGTACGATGCGGTTCCTCATGATGCAACGCTCAACTCTGGAGTGTATAGCGCCACCGTTAGGAAATTGAAGAAACGACTTCAGCGTGTTCGTCGCCACAAAAAAAGCAAACGAACTTCTCCTTTTCCATGACAATAAAAGTGCTCACACAAGTCTGCACATCTGAGGGAACTCACAAAACTTTATTGGACTGTTCTTCGTCAATCACCCTACAGGCCGGATCTAGCATCTTTCGACTTCCACCCGTTTGGCGCAATGGAGGATGGACTCCGCGGGAAGCAGTACACGGACGATGGAGAAGTTATTAATGCAGCAATACGTTGACTCCGATGTCGACGCATAGACTGATACCATGCGGGCGTAGAGGTCCTTCCAATAAGGTGGCGAAAGACAGTCGTATTGAATGGAGATTATGTTGTAAAACAGGGTTTCGTATCCAAAAGAGTGGGAAATGAAATGGTGTATTGGAATAGTGAATAAAACCAACCTACTTTTAGAGAAAAATGTGTTGCACTGCTTACTGAACGCCCCTTGTATATTATATTATTTTCATAATTTACACTGTTTGCATTATTATGTCAATAGCACATATCAAGATTTTTATTTTTACATACCGCAGTGTTAAAGATGTCTGGGAGTGGAATCCTTATTGATATCTTCTTTGACGAGATCGAGGACATGGTTGAACTGCGCCACGTTCAGCATGAAGAACTTCCGAAATTTCTGGTCGATTTCTAACAAGTGTCGATCGATGAGCGGTTCGAAACAACATTCATCACTTCTTGTTCGGAAGTTCGGCTGCCGCGTTTCAGGAATTTCCTCACATGGCTCTAGTTGAATTTCCTCAACTTCTTCTAACAGTAGATAAAACAACAAATCGCGCCCACTCCTCTTTTCGGTACAGACACTGGAGGTTAACTAACCCTGCGCGGCTGACACTCTATAGGAACCACCAGTTACGCGTCGACAACACTAAGTCAGACGTGTAACGGCAGAGGCACACGTCAGATGCTGCATAGGAATCCCACCTTTAGGGGGCAGTAAGTGACTGACCTGCCGCGCCGGGTGGCCACGCGGTTAGAGGCACCATGTCACTAATAGTGCGGCCCCTCCCGCCGGTGGTTCGAGTCCTCCCTCGGACATGGGTGTAAGTGTTGTCCTTAGTGTTAAGTTAGTTTAAGTTAGATTAAGTAGTGTGTAAGTCTACGAACCGATCACCTCGGTAATTTGGTCGCTTATGAATTCACACACATTTGAACATTTTGACTGACCAATCCTGTGTCAGGGAAGTTGAGGGTAGCATGTCCATGTGGACTGGATGGGAAAGCACACGTACTCCTGCCAACTGCTGGGATAGTTTCATCACGTAGACAATGCCTACATTTTTCATGGATCTGTTTGTTCAAACTCACGACTTTGTCCAGTGCTTCGGTTTGATGGCTATTTATACAGAGCCACATGCAGAAATTTATGGAGTGAGCGTTGCCATCAAGCGCACTTGGGCTTAATGTTCTATGCGCAGCTGAGCACATCTGCGTTCTGTTTGACCAAGGTTAAATTTTTTGCTCAGACTGAGAGACTTTGTTCCATGCTCAAGAATCTGGGTATTTCATTAACTGATCCGTGAATATAGGTCACAGATCACGAAACCAACCCACTAATTAAATGTTACTACGGGGATCAGAAATTATATCGATTCCTTTCTTTCTAATTTGTGTTCCACATAGTCCCATGGAGGACGTATGTTACGTTATTGCTGGGCTATCGTGTTTGTTTCCCTGAATAACAAAAATAATTACTCCAATTCCTGTTCACTTATTTCTCAACCCGAAGCCACTTAGAATTCACCATGCTTTCATCGTCAGCTCCAGTGTGCCCATTTGCTCTTTGTCTAAAACAGTAACGTAGTAATTCCTTTGCACCCATATTATAGTAAGTATATGGTAGGTCTGCACATGAACCCTCTCTATAAGAGAGGATACAAAATACTTTCAAGTTGCGTTAACAGGTTTTGATGTGTTGGTCGTAATCAGGTATGACTTAACCATATGAGCATGATATCCTAAATTTATCGTTGCGGTATGAAGGTCTTTCCTGTCTACGAACGTTGAAACACGTATGTAACGCAGCAGCGATGGCGAGGCATTGTAGCATCTGTGACCAGAGAGTATGCGCTTGACCGCGCGAGTGTTGCGAGCGGTTCTCAGTCAGTAGTAGTCTTTGCGAGTTAGTTGTCGCTATGCAGAGTAGCAGTCAGTCTGTCGTTGCGAGTCTGTCAGTCAGTCGTTGCGAGTCTGTAGCTCTGTCTAGTTGAGAGCAGTACTCTGTCTGTAGTCGTCATGCAGAGCGGTCGGTCAGTAGTAGCAGCCCAGTGCGGTTGTGTGATGTAGGCGGTCGGCAACAATGGTCAAGATGAGGAATAAGGTATACTGTTAATTAATATAATCATTAGATAATGAAAAATTTTATTTATTGTAATTATTCTCCAACAAGTCTCCCAATAATAATTTTTTATTTCAAAAGCATTTTCTCAAAAGTTTAATTTTTTTTGAACTAAAGATCTCGTTGCACTTCCCATTTCATTCCACTTCTTTTTGAAGAAAAATTTCACTAGAATTACAAAAAAAAAAAGGAGAATATTATTATTTGCAATGTAGTTCCTCCGAGCGGTGCGCAACAACAAGAGCAGATATGTGACATCCATTTATTCTGAGGTAAGACTTTAATTCTGATTGTTTTACACAGGGCCAAAGACCGATATTTCGGTTTAATTGAATTTTCTTGTCACTGAATGGACTTTAATTTTTTGAAGGATTTATATTTGAGTCAGATTGCGAATTTCACATTTTTGTTGCCATTTTCAATACCTCTCATTGTGGGCAGGTTACGTATAGAGCAATGTCCTTTAGCATCCCTAAATAATATTGTCAATTATTATAAATTTTTTGTGGGGAGGTTACACTTGGCCCCCATTTCTATTAAGTATAGCTTTATTTTCTTTTAAAATTGCGGTGGGGAGGTTACACTTGGCGATACCCAGTCCAGGATCGTATTTCGTTGAGAGTCTTTTGAGCGACAGTCAGATATCTGCTCTTATTTGCTTAGATAATTAGGATTTGGCGCAACGCTTTTAATAATATTGTGACTTTCTTTCTACAGGTCAACGGCAATTTGCTGCTTTGTTGTATTTGTGTGTTGCTTTTGCATTGTGCTTATTTGCTTTGTGAAAAATTTTGACTATTGTAAAAATGCCGCGAAAGACTGTGAATAGTGTATCGCGAAGTATTGTGAATGAAATTACCGACGTAAACAACGTGACCGATAGTAATTGTGATACGCAACGTAATGATGTCAAACCTGCGTTCACTAACAATCAGTGCATTCCAACCACTAAAGATGACTTTCACCTTAATGATGAACAAACGAACTCAATTGTCTCGTCTGTTAACTTGACGACAATTGATGACGCGGAGCGGTCTATAGTAATGAGCGCTGCCGAGCTTAACACACCCGATTTAGAAAATCCAAGTAATGTACAGACAAATTTGTCTAATGAAAATGAACAGGATACTGAAAGTACGACGGATTTATTTAATTCCGAAATAATGTCTGACAGTGTACATCCGACTGCTCAGAATAACCAAATGGTTACAGTAAGCGAGAAAGTTCCAGATCCACCACTAAACAGCACAGAGAATATAGTAGGTGATGTTACTAAGGATGAAATTAGAGTATTAGCACAACAAATGGGTAATGTTACTGAGGCTCAAGCTATCGCATTTTTACTACGAGTCAGTGAAATTCTCGACAACCATTACAAACAACTTCGCGAAATAATTGATAAAAGTTTCAAATTCACAAACGAAAAACAAGACGATCATAAAGAACAGAACAAACAAGTTAGTGAGCAGATTACAGCTGTTACCGTACAATGTCAGGACAGTAAAGAACAATTACGTGAGGATACTAAGACTTGTGCTAATAACAGTAATGAAGAAGTTGGCACTGTTGCACAAGAATTAAGTAGCACACGTGTAGGCACAACAGAGTCACATAAAGACAAGATTAATGCAGTCACCGAACAATGCCCTAAAAACGCAGTACAGATTCGCGATGATTTGGAGTCAGTGGAAGTTTCACACACTCCGAATACGGAGGCTGATGAGAAAAGTGAACGACACGACAACCAGATTGACGAAAGTATTAAAGTAACAGAATTAACAATTATTTCAGTCACCAATACGTCACAGAACCCGCCACGTTGCAAACATTTGTCAGACTTACGCAGCGCGTATAATGTGAGCAATTTACAGAGACTACGCGAATTAAAATCCGAAAAGCCACGCGACTTAAAATCTGAAAAGCTACGCAACTTGAAATCCGAAATGACAGAGACGAACAGATTCACACACAAACCCGAACGTGTTCTCAAATTCAGTGACGAGAACGTTGATAATAAGCAGTTTGCATTTGTAAGAAAATGTAAGGAATTTAATAATGGCAGAACACAGATACACGATTTGCACTGTATACGACAATTTATTTTTGTACTTTCACCGCTATTATCTGTAATGGAGAAACTAGCTTTGAACCTGAAGCGACAAATTGCTATTGTATTTTCATCAGCATTGCCTGTAATGAGGAAACTAGAATTAACATGGATACAACTATTTGCTTTTGAATTTTTACCGCTATTGCGTGCAACGCAAAAGCTAAAATTTATTTGCAGTGCGTAATTGACCTCAGGGGATTCATTACGCTTTAATGAATATGTGCCGTAGCGAGCATAGGGCCCCGAGCTGTAGTAGTGCTGTTTCATCTTTAGTTTTCTGCACTGCTGCCTTTTCTTCTACTATCCTTTATATCTATCCAAACTGCTCTTTAACTATTGCTCTACCTAGTATTAAGAAACGTATGTAGTGAAAACCGGATACGACAAATCTTTTACCGAATGTGACAATTTTCAGTAGGCACTCCCGTAATGACAACTACCGCCGTAATTTTAATTACAGATAAAAATCGTAATCATCAGTATGTACAAAATTTTCGGCAGTCGCAACCACATTTTGGTAACAATAGATGTTTTTCACCACAATAGCATGAAAGTCAGCCGCTTAGCATACCTAACCAACAATGCAGCCTACAAGGTCAACCAAACTTTAATGTTTCGCCGCGTGCATGTATAGTCCCAGCTCCAACAAATAGTAACGCATGGCAGCAAAGAAATAACCACGTACAGACAACACTCTATTTCAACTCGTATCGCAATGCGCCGTATAGAAATTACTATCATGACAGACGTAAAAATAACGAGCACAATTTTCAGCGTACATTTAATAACAATCGATCTTTTCAGCAGCAACAACCTTGGCAACAACATATTATGATGAATGAAACAGACAATAGGTGTCATCTATAGCGTAACAATTCAGTAAGAAATAACAGAACAGTTCATACAGTGGATATGCCACAACATTCTCCCGTAAATAATAACACGTACGATAGAATTTAACCAGATACAGCACAGATTGCATACTACAGTAACGCAAACATTACTTTTGACAAGCAGAATTTTGCTCACGAGAATGTTATTTGAAGCATGCTTTGTTGAATGCTCCACTATTATCGCACCCAGATCTTACTAGAAATTTTTCCATTGCCACCGACAGTTCTAACACCGCTTTAGGCGTACACATTTTCCAGGAAATTGAAGAAGATGGTTCAATAGTAATCAAAAACATCGCATTTGCAAGCCGCATTCTGTCACCTGCTGAGCGAAATTACTCTGTTACAGAATTGGAAACATTATGCGTTGTCTGGGCTTTTACGAGATTTCGGCACTTTCTTTATGGCAGACATACCACCGTTTACACAGACCACAGAGCGATACAATTTTTACTTTCAGCCAAATTCACTCACGATAGATTAAGTAGATGGAAGCTGTATTTACAAGAGTTTAATTTTACGATTGTTCATATTCCCGGCACGCAAAATGTTATAGCAGATGCGCTATCGCGTTCTCTCGGCAACAATCAGCAAGACGTAGCAACCAACTTCTGCAAAACAAATTTCAGTGTCATGTACATTCAGCAAGTTGCATTTGAAAATTTTATTTCATCGTCATTACAGGACATAGCACAAGAACAAAATAAGGACAATGTGTGGAAAGAAATTAAACACCTTTGGCAAGATAGGAAAAATGTTACGATTAGGAACCACTACACTGTACGTAATGACATTCTGTTTCGCCGCTCTCATCCTGACAGCAACATTTGGTTATTATGCATTCCTGACGAACTGGTTAACAAACTAGTTTGGTACACTCATTTAAGTTACGCACATTACGGAGCACGAAAATGTTTTCTTATACTGAGACAGAACTGTTATTTTACCAACATGGAAAAACGTATACGACGAGTTTTAGCGTCTTGTAAAATTTGCCAGAAAGCTAAATCAGACACCATTTCACATATTCCTCCTTTATATCCCATTATACCTGTTAAATTAAGACACATGGCCGCAGTAGATATTTTTGGTCCGATTCCGAGAACTAACAGAGGTTTTTGCTACATTTTTGTCGCTGTTGAGCTCACTTCAAAATTTGTTACTTTCACTCCGTTACGCAAAGCTACTGCTAAAACTGTTTCGAAAGCATTTGTAAAACATTTTCTATTTCATGTAGGGCATGTAATGAAAGTAATTTCCGACAATGGATCTCAATTTCGTAGTAGTGTATGGACACGCATGTTACGAGCTAGAAACATTTCTCCGATTTATATATCCAAGTACCACGCTTCTTCGAACCCCTGTGAAAGATTAATGAAAGAAATTGGTAAGCTGTGCAGAATATACTGCCACAAAAGACATATTGATTGGGATACACACATACTCTCATTCCAAGATGTAATTAATTCCATTCCAAATGAATCCACTATGCTATCTCCGACTGTTATACTGAAAAACGTTGAACCACCGAACAAAATTAAAGAATTAATAGAATTCCCCAAAAATCGTCGCCTACGACACCACGAAATAATTGACATTGCGCTGAACAACATCAAACGTGCCGCAGAGCGCCGGAGAAGACAGCAAAAACAGGTTTGTACACGCCGCGACTTTCACGTTGGACAGAAGATATTAGTACGTACACACTATTTATCCAGCAAATTAAAAGGTAAGTGCAGTAAATTTGAACTTCTATACGCAGGTCCGTATCGGATTCGCAGCATCCCTCACCCCAATGTTGTACACGTCGAAACTTTGAGAACCAGAAAATCGAAAGGCAATCACCATATCTCAAACATTAAACCGTTTATTGAGTGAAACCACTGTATGATTCAACACACTATGATGCCATTTACTAATGCAATTAATTCACCTGACTAATTACTGATGATTATCGTATTTTTTTTTTTGTGGCAAGTGCCCGGCAAGGTAAGGTTAGCAGGTCGCTCTTCTTGTCGTTACACATCAGACCGTGCATATTTTTCCAGATGAATTTACACATTTACGACTATTTCTGCAATTATATTTATGTGACTACTTATTGATGATTATCGTATTTTTTTTTCTTGGCAAGTGCCCGGCAAGGTAAGGTTAGCAGGTCGCTTTTCTTGTCGTTACACATCAGACCGTGCACACTTTCCATTTTTTTTTGTATATGACTGTACTCCAGTTTTGTTTGTATGCACTATGAAATAGTTAAGATATAACACACACCAGTCGACTTTGACATTTTTTTTTGCCTTATGACATCTCAACATCGTGACTGTTTCACATTTTTTTTTGCTACTGCATTGTATTATTCTGTGTACATTTTTTCGCATCCGAACACTGTCAATGTCTTGGACATATTACGTTTTCTGTCATGTTATGCTGTATGGTTAATTGTGTCACCATAAACCAGTCATTATTTAGTGGGTATAGGATTTAAATGCAAGACATTAATCTTTGTTCATCAATTTCAGAAAGGAATGATGATTCTAAGAAATAAATTTAACATAAATGGGAATTTCACCTACGGAATAAACGAAAGGAGATGCAATAACTTTATGAGGAAGAGTAAAGGGATCAGGATTAACAAACATTAACAAGAATATACTATACTCATCACAGAATAGCAGTCTTAACTAATTTTTTCTTTCAGAATACAAGGTGATTGATGCAGGCTGTCAGAGAGAACTACACATCTTAGTTTTAGTGATGAAATATGTTAGAGATAAGGAATAGTTATGAAATGAGTAATGAAGTGATTTTTTGCAGATGATAGTGAATACTGATGAATAATGATGAAGGAAATGGTGTTATGAATAATGAAGTTTTTCTTTACAGGTGGTGATAATAATGAAGTTATGATAATATGGATAATGAAGTGATGGATAATGAAGTTTTTTCTTTACAGATGAGGATAATGTTGAAGTTATGTATTTATGCTACGTAGTTATTTAAGTATTTGTTGCAGTTTGCTTTGACAGCAGGTGTTACATTGCATAGTAGGATGACGGAAAGTTTTGGAAAGGACAGCTATGGAACACATTTTATACACATTTCACTACTTGTTAATTCGAAGTTCACTACTTTTCAGCATAGTGTGCGTTTCTTCTTTCAGGTCAATAATCCGTTTTTGTATTTTTTCCAGGAGAAGTTTTTCATGACACTTACCAAACCTGTTACTTATTATACCTGTTCTAGTACTTGCATTTTTATATTTTTTACCCATTTGTGTTTATCATTTATAAATGTGATCACATGTACTGCCTTGTTACATAATCTTGCTACAGCTGACTCATGACGAATGACGTTACCTATCCTCATTTGCAGCAATAGGTCAAAAGCAAAAAGTATTATGCCTCAGCAATTAATTATCGATCCCAACGCAATGCATTGCTACCAAAAAAATGTATTACCAGTCCCACATAATGTCACTAGTTTATGATAATTCTGAATAATACTGATCAACTCTGAATAGCATGTCACTCGAGTAATGACCTCTTAATGAGACTATATTCAAAATAATGCTTTGTCACTAGCTAATAACTGCCACTGTTTATTGTAATGCCTGTGATTACTAATGATTTGACTGTAATTAACTGATTTTTAATAATGACTTTGTAATGATCTGAATAATACTGAATGATGAACTATGTTTTATTCTATTCAATACTTGATGGCCACTGAGTGCCATTAATTAATGTCAATCAACGAAATTGTTATTAATTATGCCATTAATTAACTCTTGTTTTCAATGTTCATACTTTGTTGTTGGAAATGAATGTGACTGTTTCATAATGCTTTGTAATTAGGAAAAGACTAATGATTCTTAATAGATTGGAATGACACATAATTAATTAACTATGGTACTGTTTAATAATGCTTTGTAATTAATTAAGGCTAATAATTCTTAGTATATTGAAATGACAAATGATTAATTAATTAACTGTAATTAGACAAATGATTAATTAACGACAAATGATTAATTAATTAACTGTAATTAGACAAATGATTAATTAACGACAAATGATTAATTAACTGTAATTATACAAATGATTAATTAACTGTAATTAGACAAATGATTAATTAATGACAAATGATTAATTAACTGTAATTAGGAAAAGGTTAATGATTCTTAATTATACTCTGTAACTGAAAAGAATGCGATTATTTCATAATATTTTGTAACCAGGACAAGAAGGCTACTGATTCTATGTAAAACAATTAATGAACATTTTTCTGTAATACTACATACTTGGTACAGAAATGTTCAATAACTGGGCTATGAATGCCACGAACTATCAATGAAGACTGTAATTGTCAATATTATGTGACTTGATGTCCTTCACCTCATAAGCTGACTACCCTGAATTACTGCAATGTCCATTTGTCCTGTTTATCCCAGTGATCATGGAGCACTATATTTGGTTTTGCACTAATTCTACGTTGGTGTGCCTTGTAAGAGTGTGGTGTTGACACGACATGCTGTCCACCACCATGAGCGATGAAGACATTATTATGGTCCCACTGTTTGGTGTACCTAATGTACTGCCAAAATGAAAACATGGAACATTACTACGACAGTTCAGTGTCTTGGCTACACTGATAAATTCTGATGGGAAAAGAACTTCAAGTTGTGTCACTTGGTGTTGTACTACTGTGGAAAGATATGGACTTTCAGAGCAGCTGTGTGCAATCTAAAGTGCTACAACCATGATGCAATCCTTCCCTTTCCTATCCTGATTCTTGTCACATAAAGAAAAAATTTTTTTTGGTAACATCATTTATGTTCATAGGTTATACATTTTTCGATTCGCTAAACTCCAGTGTGAGTACACTTATGTCACTGGTCGACATGATGTTTGCCATTATGTTTATTTGTTGTGAAAATACTAAAGACATTTTTCAGTGCATGTGCACTTTGGACATGAATTTTTTTTTGCCATTATGTTTATTTGTTGTGAAAATGCTAAAGACATTTTTCAGTGCATGTACACTTGTCAACATAAAATTTTTTGCCAGTCTGTTTATTTGTTCTGAATATGCTAAAGAATTTTTTCAGTGCCTGTGCACTTTGTTATCTGTCAAATAATTTGTATATACTTTTCTGATTTACTACTATGTTTTGTACTCACATTTTGTCTTTGTCTGATATATTTTGTACTTAGTGCGTGTGCACAACATTTACTTTATGTACTACATCTAATTATTCTTGCCAGTCTGTTTATTTGTTCTGCATATGCTAAAGAATTTTTTCAGTGCCTGTGCACTTTATCTGTCAAAAAGTTTGTATATACTTTTTTCTGATTTGCTACTATGTTTAGTATTCACATTTTGTCCTTGTCTGATATATTTTGTACTTAGTGCGTGTGCACAACATTTAAATATTCTGTAAGTTGTAGGATTTTGTTAATTAAAGAAAAATTTTGCCGCGCTTGGCAAGTCCAAATGACTCACCATCGCTGCCAAATTTTTGCCCCCCGAGTGGAGGGTTATGAAACACGTATGTAACGCAGCAGCGATGGCGAGGCATTGTAGCATCTGTGACCAGAGAGTATGCGCTTGACCGCGCGAGTGTTGCGAGCGGTTCTCAGTCAGTAGTAGTCTTTGCGAGTTAGTTGTCGCTATGCAGAGTAGCAGTCAGTCTGTCGTTGCGAGTCTGTCAGTCAGTCGTTGCGAGTCTGTCAGTCAGTCGTTGCGAGTCTGTAGCTCTGTCTAGTTGAGAGCAGTACTCTGTCTGTAGTCGTCATGCAGAGCGGTCGGTCAGTAGTAGCAGCCCAGTGCGGTTGTGTGATGTAGGCGGTCGGCAACAATGGTCAAGATGAGGAATAAGGTATACTGTTAATTAATATAATCATTAGATAATGAAAAATTTTATTTATTGTAATTATTCTCCAACAAGTCTCCCAATAATAATTTTTTATTTCAAAAGCATTTTCTCAAAAGTTTAATTTTTTTTGAACTAAAGATCTCGTTGCACTTCCCATTTCATTCCACTTCTTTTTGAAGAAAAATTTCACTAGAATTACAAAAAAAAAAGGAGAATATTATTATTTGCAATGTAGTTCCTCCGAGCGGTGCGCAACAACAAGAGCAGATATGTGACATCCATTTATTCTGAGGTAAGACTTTAATTCTGATTGTTTTACACAGGGCCAAAGACCGATATTTCGGTTTAATTGAATTTTCTTGTCACTGAATGGACTTTAATTTTTTGAAGGATTTATATTTGAGTCAGATTGCGAATTTCACATTTTTGTTGCCATTTTCAATACCTCTCATTGTGGGCAGGTTACGTATAGAGCAATGTCCTTTAGCATCCCTAAATAATATTGTCAATTATTATAAATTTTTTGTGGGGAGGTTACACTTGGCCCCCATTTCTATTAAGTATTGCTATATTTTCTTTTAAAATTTTTTTGTGGGGAGGTTACAACGTCTCGTAAGGAAACGTCAGTTCGCGTTAATATTAATTCATGAGTCAAAATATTGTATACTAAGGGGAATATTATCAGGTCATGACTGCTAAAGATATACCCGTTATGCTCTCCGCTTAGATTGAAAAGAGAGCAGGATGTTTTCATCATGAATCCGACGATTGGTTTGAATCAATTATTCGGCGCAGAAGATGTTGTCTTGAGAGGAGGACATGCTTGGCTTCCCTTATCTTTGCATATCTCGCACCAGAGTTCAGCCTTGATCAAATTCCTGGCACCAGAACTACACCTCTTTTCGCAGTATTACACACGCTTCATTTGTTTCCACAAGCTGGCAATGATGTGTAGCTCCAGACAGTTTCTCTAAGTGTAAAAAGTTTATTGCACTTCGTATTTCAGTCAATGAACACGTCCCCGCCGACCCCTCCATCTTGAAAATGTGTTTCGAGCTGCAACGACACATCTGCCTCCAACGGATTTTGAAAGCTTGGATCGTCTCTTCCATCTAGACATTCAACGTAACTCCCATGTGTTATACACTAGTGATAGTTCTTATTTCCTTGCTCACTGAGTCACCCACGCTTATCAGTTAATGGCTTACAAATAGCTACAGCTTCCAGCCACTGCCCTACATAGTCACCACTCCGACTTAGACACGTGTCGTAGCGTTGTACCAGCTTTCCAATATCCTCATCATAGAAGACAGCCGCCTGTACTTCGCGCCATTTATCTACGCTCATCTATAGCTCGTTGTCTGTGCGGAAATGTTGTCCTCATAGCCAGTAGTTAATGTGAGCATAGGTGAAACACAGAGGGAGCCAATTACGGGCTATAGTGCTGGTGATCAAACACTTCCCATCGAAAACGCTGCAGGAGCATTTTCATTGACCCTGCAGACTGCGATCGAGAATTGTCACGAAGTACGAACCGTATGACAGTTCTGTGATGTGGGCTGCACAACATCAGGCGAAATCTCTCACCAGGACCTCATACTTGGCGGGAGACACTATTTTATACGCATCTTCACGTGCTCACCGTGCGCTCGGTATTGCAAAGAGCGAAGTGATGCAACGGACAGGCATACTACAGACACTGTCGAACGCATACGTGCAACGCATTGCTGGATTTTGACAGTGGTTTCCATTTCTTGACCGATCGGAACTTACTTTCCGAATCTCCCTCGTATTTTCTTAGCTACCAATAATGCCTGTTCTTTTTAAAGGTAAGATACATAGAGACATGTTAGATGAGTTTCCGCATACCATATGTGGTAGGAACTGATGGGACATACGTTAATTTAAAGGAAATGATTAGAACAATTCTGTTTATTAGATTATCTTAAAAAAATATTTAAAGACTTTTTTTTAGAAAAAGGTTGCCTTAAAACTAATCTATCTCGCAAAAGTGTGACATAATTTAGTAATTTCTCCCTTTCAGATATCTGGCAACTGGAAATTCGTTCGTTGATTTACATCATGCTTTCCGACTTGGAGTACCAACAATCAGAGAAATAGTAAGAAGAATATGTTTATCAATGTGGATTATCTTAAAAGATGAATGTTTGTCAGAACCGACCGAAAAAACTGGCTGCAAATAGCAGAAGGTTCTGAAGCTAAGGCCAATTTCCCAAACTGTCTCGGCGCCGTTGATGGAAAGCATGTGCCACTGGTGAAACCAGCAAATAGTTCATCAATGTTCTTCAATTATAAGAAATATTTCTCTATTGTATTAATGGCTGTTTGTGATGCAGACTATAAATTTGTCGCTGTAGATATGGGATCGTATGGTAAATGTGCTGACTCAACCGTATTTCAACAATCGGTGTTTTATAAGCGAATATCGTCTAATAACTTGGACATTCAGGAAGAGAAACACATTTCAGATATAAACAAAACGCCAGTGCCTTATGTACGTAGGTCTGCAAATTGATATTAAAAAAAATATTAAACTATGTGTTTTACATAACAACGTACGAAAGAGTGATGGTGTTCCATATTTAGAAACACTGCAGTTCACGAGGAGATTCCAGAACGAATACGTAGACGTGCATCCAGTTCACACTACAGAAACGTTTTTGCCGATTACTTTGTACCTGAAGGCGCTCTGCCATGGCAGTTGGATTACATTCACTGAAGTCTGAATTACACGGACATGTTGTGTTAATAAGATAAATAAAAGTAATAGAACTTACACTCCATGTTTTGTTCCTCCGGTGTTGCACATTCTCTGCTCCCAAACACCACAGTCACTTCCTCCGACATTCTCTTTTTCACATTTTTGTCAGCATATTCTTCAGATAACAAGTCCCACAAAGTAGGCCTCTCCCTTATGTTTATAATAAATTTCTTCGAATCAAAGTCCATGATGACAGAAAGACCCTTCTGCAGACACGCAGCAGCAAGCAAATAATAAAATGTAAAATATCTCCATAGCTGCAACCGCCTTAACGGTTGCTTGCACACTGGCAGTGTAACGTGCGCTGCCCCAATCAGCTGCGTGTAACATTGGCCGCAGCCGCGCAGGATTAGCCGAGCGGTCTGATGCGGAGGTTTGAGTCCTCCCTCGGCAATGGGTGTGTGTGTTTGTCCTTAGGATAATTTACGTTAAGTAGTGTGTAAGCTTAGGGACTGATGACCTTAGCAGTCCCATAAGACTTCACACACATTTGAACTTTTTTTTTTTTTTATTTTTTTTTTTTAACATTGGCTTGCTGGCCGGGGACTGGTCGCATGGCAAAGTGATAGCCGCACGGGCGACTGGCCACAGCTGGCCCGTGCGCGTTGCGCTGCACCTTTCCATGCAAACCCGGCCGCATCCGACCAGCCGCAAGTGTGGCCGAAGCCGTGGCCGCACTAGTGCGCTATTGCCCTAATAGCTTGCCTGACAGCTGCCTGGAAAGAAATGCGACTCATTGGAATGGTAAATGAAAAGTGCAGAATAATAGTAATAAGTGTTAACACTGGTGATAAAAAGGTAAGGTCAAGTGTTTTGGGTATCTCGTGCGTTGGGGACCATTGGCATACCCTACAGAAGAATTGTCTTAGTGTGATTCTCTTACAGTGCAGGTTCAAACTCTGAATTTCACACACTTCCTTCTGCTCAGGCAGATGGAGCAAATTAGTTGGTTCTTTTTGCACTTGATGTGGTATACAGTGGGCTTGATGAGATTTACAGAGGCACCATTAGTTCATGGGTGCTTTCTTGGAAAAACCCGCAAAAAGTGTTTTTTATTGTATTTTCACCGTCACAAATGGACCAAAATCCAGCCGAGGATTCCAAGACGGCTATGCACAGTAAATGGCAGAGAAATTTGTACGATGTGTTCCTAATTTCGGACAACTTTTAAATTTTACTGATATCCTTATCCCTTGCCGAGATAGAGGCTCAAACTTACACGTAAAATACACGTAAAATAACCAGGGGAAATCCGGTGTGAGCCGAAAACTTAGTTTATAAGGTGATGTAGCACGAAAAAGTATGTTGTAAAGCGTCTCCGTTATCATACGGAAACCGAATGCTGTAGTACTGAAGCACATGCAAGATTGTTTGCAGGTAAAATACCGTTTGAGGTCTAAAAGTAGTTCAGCGTTATATCAATTTCACATAAGTAAACTATATAAATTTTATACCGACTAATACCTTTCTTTTCATATGAGTTTCATGTCCTGCAGTAACAGGGAAAACAGGGGAACGAGCGGAAAAAATACCCCTATCGGAAGCACAGAAAATGCAAATATGTTCCTGTTTATTTAAGAGTCTCTGACTGAAAAGTTTGGTACCAGATGCCTCAGTCTTCCTTCCTCAGCGTGTTTAAATATTTTCCCAGAAATGTTGGCGTGCGAACATATTCGTGCTTTTTATGCTAAGGGAGAAGAAGGCAGCGGCAATGGGAAAGAGACAGAAAAGTAATAAATACTGGAAGATAGTAGACAGTGGTTGTGTTACAGGAAGAGCGAAAGAGACAATGGCAGTGGGAGAGAAAGAGAGGGACGGAGTGGCTGTGGAACATAGTTAACAGCGACACAACAGTGCTAGCAAAAGAGTGAAGGCAACAGAGTCAGAGGGGGGAGGGGGGGGGTAAAGAAAAAGAGGAAGTGGAATTGGGTGAGAGCCAGTGGTAATGAGAGACAGAGTAGATGGCAACGAAAACGAGGAAGAGAGAGATAGTGACAGTGATACGAGATGTGGGAAGCAAGGAATGAGATATCAGCTGTGAGAGTGGTATGGACTCGACAATGAGAGGCTACTGTAATTGTAGGACAGAACGAAGGGGATTGTGGAATGAGTGAGTGAGAAAATGCAGCTGGATGTGGATTGCTATGAGCGACTTAGAGCGATGGACTAGAGGGTGTGAGTCGGTTACAGTTAAGGGGAGCCTGTGAGATTTTGAGGTGAGTCGCATGAGAAAAAAAGTGCGAATATATTCACATGCGAAAACTTTTGGGAAAATTTTTAAACGAGCTGGAAAAGGTAGAATGAGGCTGCTGGCACCACAAGTTTCAGTCAGTCTTTTAAAATAAATACAATAATTAGCATTTTTTTGTTCCTTAGGAGGAATTTCCTGCTGGTTAACTTACATTGCAATTTTCTCAGCGGCTACGATACGTAAGTTCGGTTGCAAGTTATCATCTGTAACAAATTTTCAGCAATACAGGCAAGGCGTCACAAATGCAGCACTCCGAGATGTAAAGCGGCAGAGACGGTGTCATCGTAAGTTAATGCTCTTCACCCATGCTCTCCATTTTCAGGTTACTGGGTATTTTAGGACACAAATGACGAGCACATAGTTACGTCCTGCTCAAAATGAATCTATAACTTTCAGTTTTAACACAGTGCACTGTGTTATTTGTAGCCGATGTACTGATTCAAAATTCATTAGAGCTACTTCTGAGTAAACCCCCTCCCCCCTTCTTTTTGGCTATCTTTTGCGTAAGTTTTGCCAACTTCGAAGTTTGAAACGTGATAATGATGTAGAGCGAACCTATAAATTAAAATTTGTACTAGCGTTGGAGTTCGAACTTCGGTCTTCTTCTTACTAGGCAGATGCGCTAGCTGTTACGCCACACTCTTTTTATTGAAATAGTAAGAAAAATGACTACGTTACAATGAAATAACATAACTAAGGTGACAGATGATTGCAGTCATCAGTGACAGCATTCACAGAATAAGGAATGATATTCAATCTTTAATACTACCACAAATTGAACAACATCCTCCATTCTAGAGGCATCTTCACTGTCACCTTCAACTGGTGGCAGTTCAGAATCCAAATTTTCTTCCTCTGCAGCCTGAAACACCTCTTTATCATTTCTCAGACTCAACTTAATCAATCAGTATTTCTTTGATGTGTGCTCCTTAGTTTACTTCAGGGTAAATTATGTGGACATAAGAGCAGTTGCGAACGGCAACATCACTAAGTCCTCCACCACCTTGTCGTTTCTCACAGTTTCAGCGTTCTAACGGCATACTTAGGGAGTTCAAGAGCTTCCTTTGAAAGAGACACCATATGTTTGACGTCATATAGTTGTATCTTCTGTACTACTGATTTACACTGAAGAGCCAAAGAAATTAATACAGCTGCCTAATATCATGCAGCGCCACCGCGAGCACGCAGAAATGCCAAAATACGACGTGGCATGGACTCGACTAATGTCTGAAGTAGTGCTGGAGGGAACTGACACCATGAGTCCTGCAGGGCTGTTCATGAGGCTGTCTCCATACCCGTGCACGTCCATCCGCTTGATGCAATTCGCAACGAGATGCGTCAGACCACGCAACAAGTTTCCAGTCATCAACGGGGTTGCACTTCTGTCACGTTGAACGTTTCTCTTCAGCCGCCGTTGGTCCCGTTCTTGCATTATCTCTTTCCGGCCGCATCGATGTCGGAGATTTGATGTTTTACCTGATTCCTGACATTCACAATACACTCGTGAAATGGTCGTACGGGAAAATACCCACTTCATCGCTATCTCGGAGATGCTGTTTCCCATGGCTTGTGCACCGACCTTAACACCAAGTTCAACCTCACTTCATTCTTCGTAACTTGCCATTGTAGTAGCAGTAACCAATCTAACAACTGCGCCAGACGCCTGTTGTCTTATGTATGCGTTGCCGACCGCAGCGCCGAATTCTGCCTGTTTAGATACTGTATCTCTGTATTTGAATACGCATGCCTATACCAATTTCATTGGTGCTTCAGTGTATTTTCCATACGTGACTTGTGGGGGAGGTTACGCTCGAGAACCCCCTGCAGACGTAGTGGGGGACTGCAGCTACTATACTTGCACGGATTGCTCTAGTACGTTTCCCGCCCTATACCAAATTCCAGTTCCCGTCTGAGACCATTGCTATTACCCTTTCTGAACTCGCAGCAGTATTTCCGAGGCTCTCCAACCCTGGAATAGCACCTTAGCAATGAGCGTTATTAATGGGTCATATTCAGGGCCTCGGAGAATATTTCAGGGCAAAAGTAAGATCCGTAATCTCATTCGAAAAACGAGTGGCAGACTTACAACCGCGGGTGTGGTACGTCACGGAATTTGTCTCACGCGACGCACAGCATAAGGAGCGTGAGAATTCTGCTCGCTGCTGAGATTGGGAATTCCCGCACCGGTGACGAGACGCAAGGGACGTTTCAGCTCGTGGATGTACAGCTCCATAGTCTTGATCACTCCTGTGCTGTCGTTTATTTAATCTGCAGAGGTGACGTTCCTGGTGTTGCAATTTTCACAATCATTAATGTATCACATGTATCCACTTTCATTGGTTAATTTCACTCTGTTTGTACTGTTTAGGTTTTTATATTGGTAACGCCAAGTAGCGCTCTATATGAAGATCACTGGCTGTGCTGTGATTTTATTTTACTGCTCATACTTCGTGCATAAAATTGTAATTAATAATGTGATGAATAATCAGGACTGTCTTTACGGACTGAGAAAATTTTAGCTTTTGACGAAAATTGTATCGATAAGTGCGTGCATTTGATATTCTTGTTAGCGTTAATATAAAATTTTTTTAACAAATATGTATTGGCCAGTGCTCAAAACAATTTGTAAAATGTTTTGTGGAGAGCATGGGGGCTATGTAAGTAGGCTGTTTAGGTTTTTATATTGGTAACGCCACGTAGCGCTCTGTATGATGATCACTGGCTGCGCTATGTGCAGTCTGTGGCTGGTTGGCATTGTTGTAATATTCGCTATTGTAGTGTTGGGCAGTTGGATGTGAACAGCGCATAGCGTTGCGCAGTTGGAGGTGAGCCGCCAGCAGTGGTGGATGTAGGGAGTGAGATGGCGGAGTTTTGAGAGCGGATGATCTGGACGTGTGTCCATCAGAGACGGTACATTTGTAAGACTGGATCTCATGAACTGATATATATATATATATATATATATATATATATATATATATATATATATATATATATATATTATGCCTTTTGAACACTATTAATGTAAATACATTGTTTGTTCTCTATCGAAATCTTTCATTTGCTAACTATGCCTATCAGTAGTTAGTGACTTCAGTAGTTTGAATCTTTTATTTAGCTGGCAGTATTGGCACCCGCTGTATTGCAGTAGTTCGAGTAACGAAGATATTTGTGAGGTAAGCGATTCGTGAAAGGTATAGGTTGTTGTTGGTAAGGGCCATTCTTTTGTAGGGATTATTGAAAGTCAGATTACGTTGCGCTAAAAACAATGTATGTCAGTTTAGTGTTGATCAGAATAAGTAGAGAGTAATGTCTGAGTACGTTCAGTTTTGCTCAGCTGTTTGAAAATCAAATCAATCAGCACAATCATTCATAAATTTTTCAGAGGGTATAGAAAGAGGGGAGGGGTGGGGGGGGGGGTTGAATGCGCAGCCTGTGACTTGCAGAGGAGCGCCGCCCACACCGCCGTTAGACGGCAGGTCGGCGCGCACTTGTTAGGCACTTTCGAAATTAAGCGGCTCCCTGGGCCTGTCATTAAGCGGCACCGTCTGTGGGGGTCGCCTATGTATTAGAGCGGACCACAAGCAGAGAGGAATGCGACGCAATGCGACACCGACCGCATTATATTTAAATGACTCCGGCGCCGTCGGCGGGGAAGAGTGCAGCGCGTACGTGCCCTTACGATCGCTCTCCCAACTACTAAGCATACAAAGTGAGAAACAGTAACGCGAGCCCTAATTTATAGCAGGGCTCGGCCGGGTCTCTTCGAGGAGAAAGTAGTCGCGCGCATGTGTAAGTGTGTGTGAGTGTGTGTGTTTGTGTGCGTGGACCACACGGGAAGTCGGGCGCATCCGGACACCCCTGGCCGTGCGCGCGGGCGCTCATGTTTAAGTTATTGTGTGTCGCCCCTCGTATGGGCACAATTCATAATAATTAGCTACCCACCTTCTCGCGGTAATATATACGTATTGTGGCATCCCCCTGGTACAGTCGCCTCTCTCAGCGGCCGAGGCCCGCGCGCCCTGCCTCCCTGTTATTGATAGGCTACCAGGGTGACGCGCCGCAGGTACTGGGAAGTCGGGAGCCGCTGTGTGCCCCACTTCCGTCGCTCTGTCCCCTGCACCCCTCCCTTAATATCCGCGGGAGCAGCGCGGAGACGAGCTCGTATTTCATTACGTATCACGCTTCATAAATACCCGCCAGTTCCCCCTTCCCGTAAACGGGTCCAGATTGCAGCCACGCCATACACTCCCTGGGAGTGCCACTTTTCGTTTTTAATGGTTCCGGTGCAGTTGCCAGTCACTTTAGTGTCGACAGCAGCCGTACTTTGCAGCGCACGTAGCAGCCTACACGAGATGATTCATTCAACTGCTGACAGGCCTCCGCGGCTATTTGGAGCCGTGCTTACTGCACTGCTTTTGGGTGTGTGTCGGGGTTAAGTCAAGGGGATTTGTCGATAGAGTTACACTGCTTGCCACACGAAAACGTAAGCAAAAACGAATGTAGGTGCGAAAACATCGCTACAAACTAAATTACATTCTAGAATATAGGTTAACTCCCACCAAAAAAACTTTCTCATCAACATCGTTTGGTTGCAGATGACAAACTACCTGTAGTAATTAACACACCAAATGTAAAGAATAAATAAAAACGAAAACCCACTGATGATGGCACAGTAGTGTCGAAACATGTTTAAGTACGGAGGAAAAATGGTGTTTTGCATAACTGGCGGACCTCACATCCAACAGAATTACATTGTCTGATCGAAAGTAACCGGACACCTATTAGTTGACATTAATATAGTGTGTGGCCGTCCTTCGCCTTTACAACAGCTTAAATTCTACCGGGGACGCCTTCAGAGAGGTATCCAAATGTCTGTGCAGGAATGGCACGCCATTCGTGCTCAAGTTACTAAACCAGAAAAGGTAGCGATGTCAAATTCTGGGGTGTGGAGCGAAGTCAACATCCTAACTACTCTCAAAAACGTTCCGTTAGGTTCAGACTGAGACATTGGTGCTGACCAGTCCATTTCAGAAATGTTACTGTCCACAAATCATTGCCTCACAGATCCCGCATGGGTAACAGGATGCATTGACATACCGATACGAACAATCATCATCTCCCAGCTGTTCGTCTATGCTGTTTAGCGTTTTCTTAACCGTCATAAGAGTATCATATCCTGACCAGGAGAAACACCTCTATACTGTAACACTGTCGCCTCCCTACCGCACTAAACGTGATGGCAGGTAACATTATCCAGGTATTCGCCAAACTCAAACCTTTCCATGGGATTGCCACAGAATACAGCGTGATTCATCACACCAAATCACACGTACCCATTGATTGTCGCTCTTTATACCACCTCGAACGTCGCTTGGCATTGAATACAGAAATGGGTGGCTTATGGGAAGTTAGTCGAGCGTTCAACCCCATTATTTTTGACTCGGTTCGCGCTGATTGGACTCCTAGTAGGACTCTGGAACTCATGTGTGACTCCATTCGCTGATTTCATGCGAATTTTTACAACCACCCTTCTCAATGGTCGGCGGTCCCATTCTGTTAGTATATGAGGTCTGCCTGATCTTGGTTCAGATGTGGTTGTTCCTTCAAGTTTTGACTTCACGATCACATCACCAATAGTCGGTCTGGTCAGCTTCAAGGGGGGTTGAAATGTCCCTAGTGGATTTGTTATACAGGTGACGTCGACTTAGTAGTCTACGTCTAACACCATTATCGATAGTGAGTAGTCTATACCGTGTAATATATTATGTGAAGTATAAAGTTTTTACTCTTTACTGCTTTATGTCTTTGCGTTACTGTAACGAAGTGGAGTTCAGCGAAATATGCTTTGTAGAGTTACAACTGTGTGCTTAAATAATGGAATTTTTTAAAATATGTTTGTTTATGTATGAGACACTGCAATGTAAAAACTGGTTCATACTTAGAGACTTTGTATTATGTAATGTAAAAGACATAGTGATTCCCCTCCGCTACGGAAATGGTGTGGCGCGAGCTAAAAGGTGAAATTGGCACTCAGGCTGAGCGGGAAGCGAGAGAGAACAGGAGGCAGTCAGTAGCCAGCAGCCAACCAGTCAACAGCGCAGGTGCCGAGCGAGGCATCCAGTATCTAATTTCAGATGGAATGGTCTCGGGTGTAATTGTGGCTGTAGAATGGTGCTCTCGCATTGGCAATGGCTCCAAAAAATGATATTCTCGACGCCAAGAACAACTAAATAGAGCATATTACTGCCAAAGGAGAGACCAGGCGGAAGCCACGTGCTCACTACCACTATTGCGCCATCGCTTCATCATATCCAAGAGGTTACAACTGTATAACAGTATGAACCAGGGTGTGTGAATGATTTAACTTGCAATGATTCGAATATTGCTGAACTTTGTGTTCAAGCCATGAAGTTTCTCCTTTCATGGTACCTAACAAGGTCCTCTCCTCAAAATTATTAAACACCGAGTATCCTGTGTGTGAAAACTGACAATGATATGTGTTATTTGCTTATGCCTAATTTCTGAATGCAAAAATATATAAATGTGGATAGTCAGATTCATAGTTTCATGGAAGTCAAGGGAGACACTTACTGATAAATTTATAAAAATCTCCATTGTGTTTTGGTTTGCTTCTATTTTGCAAATATCAGTGTTTTAATGTTTAGCAGTATAAAAGTCGTCAGTGAAAATCACTTGCTTCACAAGTGGTGTTATAAAGCATTTGGTTTTGATGCTATTTGACATTTTACTTGAAGTCATTTCTGAAGTTGTAGAGAATATTGTCAGTACAAATAATGTTAAAACTTTGCAAGATAAATGATCTTAAGTGGGGCAGTAATTTAGCTTTTATCATAATGCAAAATATTTCTAAAAAGTGTGTATAATTTGCTTATGTAAAGAAAGGATGGTTTGCGGGCCCCAATTTCATTCTTTTATATCAGGAAGTAACCAAAATAAATAGTTTTCTAGCTAAATAAACCTGAAGTAATCATTTAAAAGAATATATAAAAAAAGGTATGTGTTCTGTGTTATTGCATTTGTGATGTGTTAGTCAAACTTTAATTCTTATCAGATGCCACTTAATCTTGTGCAAGCCTTTGGGAATAATTCCTGTGCTAAAGTAGTGAAATGTAAAAGTGAAGATTATGGTCAGCAGGGATAAAGTCCAAATTTTTTATGATTGTTTACGTATGCTCCTTGTAACTACTGCTATTCACTATGTAGTTCGTCTGGTTATTGCAGGTGTTCATTGCACCTTAATAAGAAAGAATTAATGAAATTTACTTTTGCAAGAGTAAAGATAGATTCATTCAAAATAATGTTTTCACTTTATTATGCCTAACTGGGCTGGCGACCGTTTTATTGTTTCATTTACAAGAACTCTGTTACTGTAACTTCTTGCAAAATTTTAGTCTTTTTGGTATCTACTAATTGCTACCCTTACGAATTTCATGTTCGATACACGGTCAAATTAAAAAAAAAATCCTCCAAGAGGGTAACATTTACGGCAAGATTAAACCAAATTTGGTAATCATTAATAACCTGTAGTATTCTACACGTTAGAGGCCTCTGAGCCCTGCTGGCTGAAGCAATCTGCTCTTATTGCTCCTCTACTCAAAACACAATACTCCCCGCATCGTTTTATACTGACGGGTCCGCATCTCGTGACACCTAGTGGCCAGTTCCACACTGCGTAGGGGTGTCCGCGTACTTTTGATCAGATAGTGTAAATAAGAGCTAGGAGTTAATTCTGTAGAGTGTTCAACGCCAGATTTAACTGGAATTTCATCAGAGCGTGATGATATGTACGCTTTAAGTATTCTTAAAAGTTTGCCGCGGCCGTCCAGCAACCCGTTTTACTTTTTGCGTCCGTGATCTGTGTGGAGGCAGGTCAGATACTTCTGGTTATATGATACGATATTTGGAGATTCTGTTCTTTGGTCGTCACAAGTGGTCTCTTCCGCTGCTTACATGCGATTTTTTTTTACAAACGTGCAACGCAACAATCGGCAGTTCCTATGCATCAGTACATGATGTCTGGATGGTCTTGGCTTGGTTGTTGTTGTTCCTTCGTGTTTCCACTAATGTCGCTGACGGACTTGTCACTCAGTCCACGTCCGATGAAGCTGAGGTCTGCTGACCAATCCATTCTGCTGTGGCTGCCTCTCTGCTCACAACAGAACACTCCCCATCTTTTTGCATGCTGGCGGGTACGTTTCTGTCACATCTACAGTTCAAGTCAGCATTACGTAAGGTGTCCGAATACTTTTGATCAGTTAGTGTACTTTCAAGTCTGCATCGGCTCTCCTATCCATTTACGAAGACAGTCGTCATGTGACGATAAACTCCGAGGAAAGATATGGAGCCAAGTCGTCCAACCTTCCACAAGGTTTAATGGTCCTGCAGAATGTAATGAAAACGTAGTTTCGACGATAACGATGCCGCCTTAGTATTTGTGTTCTTTCAGCGATGCTTCGGAAGCATTTGTTTCCTGACGTCTCTCGCTGTGTGCAACGAAGTGTATCTGTCCTATTACGCAGAAAATGGGACAATCGTATTATTGTCGCAACAGTCGCATTTCCTTACTGCCGAGCAGATTCAAATACCTCCCGGCAGTGCACAAATGTTTGCATCAAGTACGTACTAGTCAACGGTTTACACGGATTCTGATAGATCCGTGGATAGCCGCAGTAAATTTGACTTTGCGGAAGAAGCCAGCGCCAATGCGGGTATCGACAATGATAATTACAGCTCAAAATAGGAGTGAAACAGGGCGATAGGCTGTCCCCGATGCTTTTCAGCTGTGTTCCTGAAAAATATGCCGGGAACTACGGAACGAGACTGATGGAAACTAAATCCAGGTTTTGTCGATGATACAGACATTCTATCAAATGCCACTAGGATTCATATCTAACTGTGAAAAGAAACCGCCGAAGAAGTTGGCTTCTCGATGAAATTTGGAAAGAAAACCGATGACTAAAATGAAAGACGTACCCACCAAAACTCCGGTCGAAATAGGGAGGCATCAGGAGAGTGGAAACGTTGAAGCACCTGGGTTAGATTGTTATGGCCGGACGGAGTGACCGAGCGGTTCTAGACGCTACAGTTTGGAACCGCGTGACCGCTACGGTCGCAGGTTCGAATCCTGCCTCGGGCATGGATATGTGTGATGTCCTTAGGTTAGTTAGGTTTAAGCACTTCTAAGTTACAGGGGACTGATGACCTCAGAAGTTAAGTCCCATAGTGCTCAGAGCCATTTGAACCATTTTTTTAGATTGTTATGAAAAACAGACTAGACAGGTAAGCACTTAAGGAACGAGTGCGTAAACCTGAAATAGACTACCACACGTCGCGCACAGTTTACAATAAGAAAAATTTCTTTCGTAGATCACTTAGATATTTCACTTGAAATGGTTCTGAAGGCTGGAGTTACATACGCAGCGGAAATTCTATCCCTAAATGCAATAAAGGTCTCCTAGAATAAATGGAGTAAATAGAGCGCAGAATCATTAAGGTAACCGTGGGAGTCAGTTTGAAGAACGGCATCTACGAAAAAAGATCCAGCAAATAAGGCTATGCCAAAATAGGGAAAATTACAGATACAATCCGCATACGATGTGTATGATTGACTGTCACTTCAAATGATCGACAGGACCAGGATGATCAAGAAAATCTTTCATTGTTTTTATTCAAACCCCAAAACCGCAATGCCTAGTTTTAGAAATGTCAAAGAAGCTCTCCAACTCCTTCAAACCAAACCTGAAAACGCTTGTGAAGATAGTGTTGACGGGCTACACCGAGTCGAGCATCCAAAAAGAAGAAGAGGATGCCCTAGGAATGACGAGGATAAGCAATTCCCTTGCCAAAAGTGAAGAAAATGTGAGCTTCAAAGTATGCAAATTTCACTGCCAAATGCAACAAGATTTAACGTGGTCCTAGGTGGTCGCAGAGAAATAGTAATGACTACTTTGTCTTTAAATGTTAAGTCAGTGTCGATATCACTGTTTCCTTCATTTGAATTACAAGAGATAGACAGTGATTATTATTATTTAAGTAGTTATTATTAGCCAGTCAGGACTGTCGCTACATAGGCTGGAACGCCAGTAACATAACTACGGCAGATGCGTTGTTGACATCTGATAGGGCTAACAGGTAAGATTTTCCAGATTTTCTTCAAAACTTCAGGAGCATTCTGCTTCTATGGTACCAGCATCTGCGTTATATCTCAGCGATTTCTGTTTTGTTTACAGTGGTACAGTTCTAACATTCTGCGTGGTGTCTGTTGTTCTATGTCGTGTCTCCCTACCACTTTCGCGCAACGACGCTCTGAGCATGTTTTTTAGGGAATTGACTAGTTTGAACCTGGGACCTGTTGCTGGTAAGGAGACGCCAGACCACACATGACATGTTGAGTTCAGAAGAGTTCAGTGAGACTAGCGATGATATAACCAAATACTTAATGATTTCAGCGTCAGCTCCACTGCACTCCCTGTAAAAGAATCTTAATACTAACTAAATTTAGTGGAAGGGGTTCAAGGCTTTCCTATTTTTAGTTAGCTAGTAAAATAACGTCGAAAAAGCAGTTAAGTTTACCATTGGAAATTTTATTCTATTCACAAAACATTGTTTATAAATTGCACTATTGATAAAAGGAAACGTTTTAATACAGGATGATAAAAAACAACTGCGTTCAACAAAAATGTGAACGAATATTCCCTGAATGGGCTTCCAAGTTCTACAATGGTTCGAAGGATGACCTATGCCATATCACATCTATAATCTAGGTTTAAATTAAGTTTCACAAAAGAGAAAACTATCAAAATGGTCTACAGTGACCCTCAATTATCTTTAATTACTTATATAACTTGTCGTAAATAACAGTGGCTGATGTGGCTTCACAATAATTATATAACAGAAAAATCATCGCGTTTCAGATTTTAACTTACGTACCATATGTGAATACCATGAGCTTTACTTGACGATCGACACTAGTATTACGCAAAACGGGGGTGTAACAGATGAGACTTCTGCAGTTCTGAGTGAAGCTTTATGCGCTGTTATGCGGCATCGCTTGCGTTCATTACCTTGTCGTTGGTTAGGCAGTGTCAGGGGGCGTCGGTTGGCACAGCTCCACGCACCTCGCCGACTCGGAAGCAACTCTCTCCTCACTTCTTCTTACCACAGTTTACCGAAATTGGTTTTAAAAAAATATCTGGCTGTGTTTTCATCTGACCAATCAGGGTCTCAATGTTAACCTTAAGCTCCGCCTGCAAAAATTCTATCTATCCAATGAGAAACGTTATACTTTTCGTGGTGGGGCAATGTTTTTAACGTTTGCAACGTAACAGAGACGCGAAAAAGTCTCACGCTAAAACTTGCGGCTGGTGTGGCCCTTTTAGTGTTATCGTAAGATCTATACTGTTCTTCTGGAGGGCTCTAGCTTTTAACATGGGCTGGGGGTTGGTCTTGGCGGTTACTTGGCTACGTGGGTGTCCGTCCCTTATCGTAGGGCCGTCTAGCTTAACACCGTTCTGCTCTCGGCTTCTGTTCTCGTTTCTCCCCTCGGAACTGCGTCTGTCTCACGGTGGGAAGGTATGACATGCATTTAGGCATTCTTGTGTTAGTCTGTGGTATTCCATTTGCTCACTCGTTACTCGTATTACTTTGGTTAATTTAATGTCACGATTTATTCGGAGCTATGTGACATACTACTGGATTTGCTTATCATGTCAGGGTTTTCATGGAAGGTGTTGGATTTGCCTGACACCTTACAAAAGAAGAAGAGGATGCCCTAGGACTGACGAGGATAAGCAATTCCCTTGCCAAAAGTGAAGAAAATACGGGCTTCAAAGTAAGCAAATTTCATTGCCAAATGCAACAAGATTTAACGTGGTCCTAGGTGGTCGCAGGGAAATAGTAATGACTACTTTGTCTTTAAATGTTAAGTCAGTGTCGATATCACTGTTTCCTTCATTTGAATTACAAGAGATTGACAGTGATTATTATTATTTAAGTGGTTATTATTACCCAGTCAGGAATGTCGCTACATAGGCTGGAACGCCAGTAACCTAACTAAGGCAGATGCGTTGTTGACATCTGATAGGGCTAACGGGTAAGATTTTCCAGATTTTCTTAAAAACTTCAGGAACATTCCGCTTCTATGGTACCAGCATCTGCGTTATATCTCAGCGATTTCTGTTTTGTTTACAGTGATACAGTACACTTCATTTCATGATCTGGCTCCTGTCCGTGTTTCACATAGCATATGAGCAATGTTCTGTTCATAACCACTTATGTTATCAACGTTTCGTATGAAAATAGTCGCACGTACACAATACAACGCTTATTATGTTTGGAAGTGTAGCACGTTAATATGATTTAGCATTATGGTGAATTAATGTACACGTAAGAAATGAAATACATAGAGAACATTTAACGGTATGCAAGATGTGACGACAATTTCTAACATGACTATTTGACTTCGTGAAGAAATATTCTGTAAAAAAGTTCACAAAATCGTTTTGAATAATTACAACAGAAAGTTATTAATTAAGGAACGCATCAAGAATATGGATGAATACGTTTTGCTAACATATGGTTATTATTGGCATTTACAGTTTTTGCGTGTTGAATGTGAACAATGAGAGCCGATTTCAGCAGATCGAAATTCAGGCCAGACGCTAGCCTACCGTCAGAACTCAAGCACACCACGGAGATTAAAGTGATTCAGAAAATTTTAATATGCGAGGATACTGTTTCAGATATGTGTAAAAGACTTGCAGATGCAGAAGAGAGTAAGGGATTTTCAGGTGCAAATAGCATTTCTCTTTATCTGCACAGACCTCTAACCATAGTTCTTTGAAATATCACGGATTCCTCTTCTTTATTTGTACGAAGAGGTTATTATAATGTAGAATATTGGCTAGACTAGTGTACTTTCTTAAATCGACATATATTGCAGTTAAAAATGGCACATAGAGCACAGAATTTTCTACTACATTTACCAAGGATGGTGTCAACATAATCACGGTACACTTCTACCGCAGAGACACGAAAAGGTTAAAAAGAATCGTCGTTTCAGATAAGCTACCTTCCACGTCAGTTCCGAGTGTAAGTCATCTTATTTTTTCTTCCAGCTCTGATCGAATGCTTTATTTATACTTAGCAGAAGTGAGAGTACTGCGCAGAAGGTACAATGTAAATTAGATGCCAGGGGCGTTAGAGTAAACAAGATCGGAATGGAGAACGATACCGGAAGAAATCTGGAATATAATTTTCAAAGAAACACTTTTGGCAATTTCTTGAACGATTTGAAAAAACCTAAATGTGGATGGCTGGATAGAGATGAAATTCAAACCTCAAACTAACTTTCATCCCTCCATTTGGGATGTTCAGTATCCGGGCTCAAATCCTTTTATGTGACGCCTCTTCGGCCACCTGCACGTCGACAATGATGAAATGATGAGGACACCGCACACACCCATTACCGAGCAGAGTTAAAGGAAGATATAAGGGAAAATACACGGGTACATGTAAGCCAATGTATCTTTTACTGTTTGAGGGATAATTTAACCGAATTTTACACACTTTGTCATTCTGTTACGGGCTATAATTTGGACTTTTTAAATTTTTTTCAAATAATTTGGTGAGAACGTTACTAGATACTTCTAGAACATATACTATCACACGAGGAACATTTTCTCAATGGTTACTTTACTTATCATTTTCAAAACATGGTAGGTATTTCTTAGTAATTAGGTAAACACACACGTGTATTAGTTTATCAGTATCAGTATTAGAGCTGTCACAACAGTTTGCGTGTGTGATTCGTAGCTACTTTTATTTCCACAAAAATCCAAATAAATTTGTCAGTAATGCACTTTGATAAATTTTGTGCCATAGGAAATTGTGTTATAGTATGCAAGAAATTTGTAGAAAAATTTCACCTTTTTATCTGCAGCGGTTCAGCAGAAAATGTGCCTAATACACTTAAAAATGAAAGTTGAGGGAAATGCAGAAAGAAGATTGTATTAGCCTTTATACCAGAAACTAGTACCTTAGCTTGACCATAATCACACATTAGATATTTTTGGTCTCAATGTAGCTCTTTTTTTCCAGTCTGGTCCTCCTGGTATGCCCCTTTGGCAGTATCCTTCACAGACAGTTCAGACCTAGCAATACCCATACCATCAGTCTTCATCAATCGGTTTTCAATTAAGTAACTTGTATCAAATACTATCGCAGTGCCTGTGTTATTCTGATTACGATGCAAAGTTCCTTTCCACATGCATGCATGCATGTCCAAAGGAACAGGCACTATGGCGACTACAACCATTATGAAATACATTAAATGTATTCACAATTGTGAATAATGACAACCATCAGCTGTAGAATGGAATGACAGCAATGAAAATCTGCGCCGGACCGGGACTTGAACCCGGATATCCCGCTTATCGCGAGCGGCCGCTTTACCACTTGGTATCTATCCACGTCTCGCGGGCAGACCCAAGCTTCCATATGTCATCAACCATGCGTCTACGATCAGGACTCGTACATCCATTATGTATATTCCCATACAGGTCAGACATTTTACTTCAAAGTCGCTTGCCGGCTGTCGGCAGATAAACACGATATTGCAGTGCTTGTGTTATTCTGATTACGATGCAAAGTTCCTTTGGACATGCATGCATCGTATTTATCTGCCGATACCTTGCAAGCGACGTTCAAGTACAATGTCTGACCAGTACGGGAATATGCATAATGGATGTACGAGTACAGATCACATGGTATAAACGCATGGTTGACGACGTATGGAAATCTGGGTCTGGCCGTCAGTCGTCCACGGATAGCCAAATAGTAAGGCGACCAATCACGATAAGTGGAAAATCAGGGTTCGGATCCCGGTCCGGACCAAATTTTCACTGTCGTCTTTCCACTCTACAGCTGATGGTTTTCATTATTTGCAATTGCGAATACATTTATAAGTGTCCTGATCCTTCCATTGTTACCATAACTGAATACCAGACAAGCATCACATGAGAAAATTTTAACAATCGTAGATGAGTAAAATGTTGTCTTACGGCATCGCTTCTAAATGAAGCTATTAAAGCTTTCGTTCGGGATTTTTGTTACACCTTAAGTGCATTTCTTTAATAAATCGTAATTAAGTGCATTTTAAATGGGCTCACGGCCTTCTGCATTCTGCAGATGTCTTCTCCGAGGGCAATAAATAATAAAATATCGCAAGCAAGGACAGAGTCGTGTGGAAAAGGGACATGACACTGCGCTTTGCTTTGAAAAGACGGCTTTTAAACACTGAAAATTGGAGGTGATGTTTCTCACATGCTACAGAACTATCTGGTGTCAAAAAAAATCAACATTTTTAACCAATTTTACGTACATCCCCCCTTAATGCCCAATACCGCCGAGAATCGGACTCGGATCCCCACGATTGATTGTTAGCAACGCTAACCACAAGATCACGAGGTGCTGACACCGTGGTACAGTGTACCACTCTTTGTATTTCTGGAGATAGTTTACGTAGCTGCCGTGGTAAAAATGCTTCTGTAGGTAACAATAACCTATTTCAGCGTAATATTCTTTGTGAGAACTAAACATCGGTTGTAAACGGGACATCGCCGTACCACATGTCAATGTTTGTGGAAAGTCTTTTTACTATAATTGGAAGAATTACGCTAAGTGTGCCTTAATTATGGGATTGGAACCGTCCTGTCTATATAAAGAATGCCAGGATAGGTTCTTTGAAAACGTCAGGCGCAGTTCCCTATCCCTTCCATGTACAATCCACGCTTATGCTTTTTCTGTGACGACCTTCTTAGTTTTCTGCAGACTTCAGACGCGAATTTACATTTCCTGGTTATATTTACGGCAAGTTTCATTACGGACATGAGCACGTTCGACTTGAAATGGGGGGCAGTTTTATACCATAGAAGATATTACAGAATTTCGCCTCTAGCAAGCCCTGTGACAGTCGTTTAGTATATTTTCTTATTCCATTTTGGAATGATAGTAGTCACTTCATCTGTTGATTCAGTCTCTTTCTGAAATTACAGTAGTTACTCTAGAAAAGTAAGGTTTCACCAAATTTGAAAAACTGTTTCAATGTACAACATGTTCATGTGCCTACGAAAAAATAATGTACACAAATTTAATGTTGCTGAAATCAAGAAAATTTTGTCAATTCTGTATTTAATACTCTGTGTGTTACCTTACCAGTGATGCTAGTCAACAGTGGAGAGGTAACTGATGTGAAATAAATGTTTATTAACTATATTGATCACGCTAACGAAAATGACAATGAAAACCTCGAGTTTTCTTTCGTTTTTTGGGTGTTCTGTCCACCGCAGTGGAAATTTTGTCTTCGCTTTTTAGTTTTTACTGGTTTCATTTCCTTTACACCAAAGAAAATCACCGATTTCTTCTGCTAATCACGTCACGATATTTATGAATCTCTACTGATTGCCACAAAGTACAGCGGTTCTAGTGTGGCTTGTGGTAACGTATGGTTCCCATATTTACAATTCTCGGTAACGTTATTGGGAGACTTATGTAGACATTAATTTCTACCATCTCTTTGTTCCTCCAAGATGCATAAGGTTAATACACTTCCATGGCTGTCGAAGATTTCCTAAATACTTACTCGTAAAGGCAAATATGAAAAGGACACAACCAATTTTATTTCCTTTTCATATCCGAGAGTGTGTTCAGATGTTCAAATGTGTGCGAAATCTTATGGGGCTTAACTGCTAAGGTCATCAGTCCCTAAGCTTACGCACTACTTAACCTAAATTACCCTAAGAACAAACACACACACCCGTGCTGGAGGGAGGACTCGAACCTCCGCCGGGACCAGCTGCACAGTCCATGACTGTAGCGCCTAAGACCGCTCGGCTAATCCCGCGCGGCCCGAGAGTGTGCTTGATATCTAACGACGTAGTCGACCACGAGACATTAAATCGTAATCTGCCTTATTTTAGAATTGTTTAATTTCATTTGCAAATATCCACAATAGCACATCCAGTGCAGTAGATTACATGAGCGTGGTATTTATTATAACATGACTGCTAAACGCTAACAACGACATTCTAGTAAATTGCCGGCTCAAAAATGAACAATAAACGGAAGCACATCTTTGTTATTGTTGTCATCTGTGCTTATTCATACACGAATCACTTCATATTAGATAAACCCCGTTTGTAAAAAGAAGCAGCAATTTACATACAAAATTATAAGCACTGAAACGAGGAAAAAATTCGTAAAAAGTTGCGCTGGGACCATAGCTCTGTGTGAGCGTGAAACTTTGACAGTGGGGAAGACCGGAATGAAGCGACTGGACGGCTCTGAAATCTGTTCTTAAGCGGACTGCTAAAGTTCAGGGAGATTAACTATAAGGAATGAAAACCTCCATGTGTCAACGAGAATTAATCCGTAATAAATAATATAATAACTAGAAGAAATAGAATGCTTGGAAAAATACTCGTATAGCGAGATGAGTCGCCGGAAACTGTAGTAGAAGGGTTGATGGAAGAAATAATCGCAATGGGAGGCATGTATAAATATGTCTATCAGGCGGATAGTTGATGATGTGAGATATAAGAGCGGAGGACATTGCGGTAAGTGAATATGCAGTTAAGACCAGGGAGACACTTCCGTATAAAAAGAAAAAGTTTAAAGATACAAAACACGGCGTCTGAGATCAACAGCCGGAAAGAGTTTTCCGGGAAGCGCCTCCATCGTTTGAGACTTAGTGGTAATGCGAAGAGGGGCCATTTTGCGCTGGGCTCTTGCATATGCATGAGGTAAGGCTAGTCATTCCATTGAGACGGCACGCTCGTTTATAGCCTGTAACAACGCACCACGTGCCAAACAAATTGTTTCTTCCTGGGAAGAGCTGAATAAGACTGCGTTCGCTGTAACACTATCTGAATCATGCAAAAAATGGTTCAAATGGCTCTGAGCACTATGAGACTTAACTTCTGAGGTCATTAATCCCCTACAACTTAGAACTATTTAAACCTAACTAACTTAAGGACAGCACACACATCCATGCCCGAGGCAGGATTCGAACCTGCGACCGTAGCGGTCGCGCGTTTCCAGACTGTAGCGCCTAGAACCGCTCGGCCGGCTGAATCATGCAGTGTGTAGAAAAACTCTAGTCAAGCATAGGTCTTTGGGTCCTAATGCCAGTACCAACCGATAATATTACGACTGAAAAACAAAACATACATGGGAATAAGCAATGCGAGTGTGGTTCAAATGAAAATTTACTACTGTACGATTACACTTTTCGCGACTGATCACCGTAAACACTACCGTCCGTAAAACAACAAGGAGTAACCATTCAAATATCGAAGGTACAGTGGAACAACAAAAGAAATTCGGAAGAAGAAGAATGAAAATGGTGGAAGAAGTGAAAAGAGGAAGATGTCAGACTGCGAAGTGGTTGGACTGCAATAGGATCAGATGGACACAGACATGGTGTTAACAACCTGTCAGCATGCGGTACATGATGATGACGATGAACCATCTGGAGCGATCTAATGCTGATCGAGCATATAAAACAAGAAATGCGATAAACAGACGCCAGGCTGAAATTCAGTGGAAGAATCTTTACGAACTGAAGTTCATCCACGAAACCCAGTATCGATTGTATGAAGTCAGGCTCTCCTTCTATAATATCGAGGGGTGTGGGCTACCTGCAGCTGCTTACCAGCTATGTGTCAGAATCTTTTTTACGTCACCTGATAAAGAATCTACGAATAATAATCGAACTGAGAGGTTTGTGGAGTAAAGAGTTCCAGCTTCTATAAAGTTATTGACACAGAATGACTGCTATGTGTCTGACAGCCAGTTTTGACAGAAATATTTGTTAAACTATTCATAATCTCAATGCAACGTGAAGTATGCATGGACTGTCTTCTTGCGAGGTCGACGTAAAGTCATCGGTCTTAATCTGAAAGATGGTTTATTTTAAACGAATAATATTCTTATTGCTGAACATAGCCCCTTCAACTAATCCAGTACTTTTTCAACATGTTAATTATATCTCTGAAGAGTTAGTATGAGAATTTAAGCACTCCTTGATGAGCACGATGTACACTTCATGAGACTGAACACATGTTATTTGGAATGATGTTTTCTAGAATGCCCCACAATTATTATGACAGTTCCACTCAGATCGGTGCACTTTTCGTCTCATGAGTTCTTTACACCATTTGCGATTCATGTTCCACCAAAGCAAATGTTTCCTGAAAAATGGAGTTGCGCCAGGAGATTCCCACTGCCCGTTCAATAACTGAGTAAATACATACCTCTAAGTGTGTGTTCCAGTGGCATCTCATTAAGACGTTAAAATCTTTCACATACAGTCAGGATTTCATTCGGGACATGGTGGTGGTGGTGGTGGTTAGTGTTTAACGTCCCGTCGACAACGAGGTCATTAGAGACGGAGCGCAAGCTCGGGTTAGGGAAGGATTGGGAAGGAAATCGGCCGTGCCCTTTCAAAGGAACCATCCCGGCATTTGCCTGAAAAGATTTAGGGAAATCACGGAAAACCTAAATCAGGATGGCCGGAGACGGGATTGAACCGTCGTCCTCCCGAATGCGAGTCCAGTGTTCGGGACATGGGATCATAAAATTTTACATTTTAGTTTTACCTACTCAGAAAGTCTCGCAATGGTCCAATATCGCATTTATCCTTTGATTTATCCAGATAAGGATCAGAGTCAGTCTCTGTCAGAACTTTGGAAGACATGTCATCAAAGAAAGCAGAAGGGTTTTTATAATATTCTTTCGGAGTTTTTAAAACCATTGGGGGGCAATGGCAGAAAAATTGTTCTTGAAGATAATCTGCAGAATCTAAGGGACTGGAGACATACGATCAGGCATGCGGAAGAATAGCATGCACACAATTTCGAAAAAAGAGAGGAAAAATAAATAGGAAAGCCATCGTACAGTCCGCTAGACAGATTATACATCCTAGTTATTGATCGAAATAATACACAGAAGAATGGAAAAAAAACGAGAATCTGTTAGACAAACAGTTTGGCTTCAGTACAGATAAATTTACCACAGACACAGTTCTGACACTACGCTTGGTAACGAAAGCAAGACTGTAGAGAAATCAAATCATTTTCGTTGTATTTATTGACCTAATAAAAGTGTCTGACAGTGTTTAGTGATACCAGGTGTGTGTTATCCTCAGAAAAATAGGTATGTGATAAACAGAAAGACGGGTAATATACAGTGTGCAGACACACAGAGTATGGAATGAGAGTAAACCAGAGGAAGTATTGACGACGTAGTGAATGAAGCGAAGGGATTCTGATACCTTCAAAGTAAAAGAATTTTTCCCGACGCCATATTTCCTTACAAAATATGACAATATACATGTGTTCCGACAGTGAAAGGAACCTGTGACCACTGGAGACAGTGCCATAGGTTCCTCCAAAAAATCGTAACACTTCACACTGACACATGTATTACTAACAAATGAAAATCCACCTGATGATGGAGGTTTAAACCTTTGAAACGCATCGTGAAAATAAATAAACAGTGATTGGTAACAGAAAACTTGTTGTTTCATTTAATGTCAATAACAGTCACGGTAAAGCGTAACCAAAAATGTTCGCATTTAAAAAATATAAATAACATTGCGTGATGGATGAAAAACGAGGACATAATGCTAGCATAGTTTAATAGAGCATTTATTGCCAAAAGAAGTTTGCTGCTGTTAAACGTAGTATACAACACGAAAAAAAATTCTGAGAATGTACTTCTGTAGGGAAATGATTCGTGACCTGTAGGAAAACGAGAAAAGAAGAGAATCGAAGATACGACTGAGATGTGGTGTTTCAGAAGGATATAGAGCTGAGTGAACTATTCATATAAGAAATGAAAAGGTTCTCCACAGAATTGACAGGGAAGAGGGTAAGTGAAAATCGCTAAGTAGAAGACGGGACAGGATGACCAGACATGAATAACTTCCATAATAATAGAGGCAGAAGGAGGTGTAGAACACCAGAGCCTGTAGAGGATGAGACAACATATTATCACCACCTGCTTAATCGCGTGTTGCTCCACCTTTGTAACGTAATATAGTAACTGTTCTGCCTGGAACTGATGGGCCAGTTCCATGATAGGTTTCTGGAAGCATGTTGTGACATATGTCTGCGAACGGGGCACGTAATTCCCGTAAATTATAGACCGGTGATATATCAGTGCAGGTCTGGTGGCCAACAGCTTCCCAGATGTGTTTCATCGGGTTCATATCAGACGAATTTGGTGGTCAAGACATCACTTGAGTTCATTATAATGCTCGTCAAATCACTACTCTGACCTTGTGACATGGACAGTCATCCTACTGGAACATGTCATCGATACCGGGGAAGACATCAAATACGAAGCGATGCAGGTGGTCTAAAATAAAGTTCACGTAATCCATAGCTGTCATTCGATTACTACCACAGAAGTAGTGGGGCTGTGGGCGTAAGAGAGCTGTGTCAAGATAGATAGGGAACCCACACTATGAATTGGGGATAAACTGTACCGCAGGGGCCAACCATACAGTCTTCAATATGTTATAATTTTAATAACCAGCACCCTTTACTCAGATATCGCGGTGGACCTATCTCCAGGTGTCGTAATATACACATTAACATATATAAGTTGAAAGATTGCTTAATTTATGTTGTAACAAAAGTTTCATTTTTCAAAATTAAAATTCGATTATATATTTTCCAAGAACGTCACTTGTAAATAAATTTTTCTATGAGAAACATTTTATACATTATCATTTGAAGATAATACCGCCAAACCTAATATGCCAAATCATCTTTCGGGAAGTGTTTTACCCCTTAAAAGTGAAACTGGGAACAAAAAAATTTAAGTAATTCATTATTTTACACCCTCTACACACTCACCAAGTTTCATTAAGATTGTTTATTGACACTTGGGAATGTTCCCTTTTTAGCACGAAATTGTCTTGTTCTCGTTTTGCTTTATACATGTCCAGTGTATAGAATTTGTGTGTTTGACGAATCAGTTCCTTGACTATGAACAAGACATTTTACTGCCAGTTTTAATATCTCCTATCCAATTCACACAAAATTTTTGTGGCGAATTTCATAAATATAGAACCTAAGTTCTCTCTTCTGATTTGTGAGCCACTACACACCTCTTCTCCCAGGAAGGCCAGTGTGCTTCCGTGAGTTTTGATTTTCCCTACTGAATTTGTGTGAGACCTATAGATCAGTTTAAACTTCGGAGAATTTTGAATTTCCCATCATTTCTCAATGTGGGCTCTTCTTGCATTTCCAGATTTCTGCAACATTTTAACTTACGTCATAAGGGTTGTAACTGCAGTGCCATCGCAAATAACATATTAGTGGTAGAAATCGGGACTACTACTCGTGTTAGGCAGATGAATCAGCAGTATGCATGCGGTGTCCCTGTGTGCAGAGCTGTTTCCAGCTCGCAAGTTGGACTCGGTTCTCATAGCTCCAACACTCCAGTGATGGTAGCAATATGGGTGAGACGAGTTAAAGTGGCATAGTGCAGTTGGGACCTTACTGGCGGCAAACTCTGCAACAGGCACTGAAGTGACCCTGCTGCATTTTTGTTTAAACAAAGACGCAATTTCTTCTATCCTATCCCAGCAGTGGTGGCAGTTTTTTCAAGGATAAATATTAGCATAGCACAAGTGGACTTAAACTTATAGCAAGTCATCTCTTTATTTTCAAACCTAAGGAAGTAAACAGCTTCAAGTGTGACTTCAGAGGGGTACAGAGTATAGTTTTAAATATGTAGGAAGCACTGTTTTTAAATTAAAGGCAAGTGAACAGTAACGTAATTGGAAACTAATGAGTTTTGGACTTCTCTCATTTTTAACTTCCCACATGCGTCCTTGCAACCATCAAGGCTGCACCCATATTCTCAGATCCACCTTGTTTGGGTCCGACGGCATAGGGCTGTGGTAAATGCAGGAAATCTGATAACCATGGAGGCTTCACCCGTATCCTCAGGTCCACCCTGTTGGATTTTCAACAAATATGTGCCCATTTTTGAAATTCTCACCATTTTACGTTGGCCTCTTAGCTGTGACATCACAGGAGTGGAGAAAACTCCATTTTTTAAAAATTTCTGTGAATTTTTGAATTTCCTCCGCTTTACACAGGGTGGAGAAAAACTGTCACGAAATTTTAACCCTGGATAGCTGAAGCCAATAGGAACCAAAATTACTAACGTTGTGTAGGTCGACAACGCACCATTTCTAAACCACGGAAACGTGGCGCCACTCGCTCCGTTTGACCGTGGGATTTCTTGCCGCTCGTCTGTTGACGGGCAGCGCTATGGTTGTCGGTTCACATATAAAAACGTCCCTCGCCCCGCCACTGCCCCAACGTGATACGCACACGTTTCGAGTAGGTCTTGCTGGTTGTCTCCACCTCACCACCTCACGTCAGAGGCATTCACACGTAAGCTTAGCTTCGGAGCACACACGCCACCTGCGATTTAGTCATACAGTAAGCATGGCGGCACAGTATTCGTTTGAAGAACAACGAGATATGGTTTTTGATTATGTACTCGCCGACGGTAATGCGCCTGAAGTTCGACGGTCGTATGAGGAATGGTACCCAGCAAGACGCCACCCACACCCGCGAACGTTTAGAGCAGTTCACCGGCGACTTGGCGAAACAGGATCGTTAACGGGATATAGTGTTGATGCTTGAAGACCTCGAACACGACGGGATGCTGCATTTGAAGAGACTGTTCTCGAGCACTTCGAGGAAGCACGTACGACAAGAACTCAAGCGGTCGGACACGACATGGGGTCACACATCGGTTAGTCTGGGAGGTGCTGGGGAATGCCGGCCAGCATCCATTCAGTTTCCTCCCTGTCCAAGACCTAAATCTTGTGGAGGACTATGAACACAGGCTAGGAACTTGCCGGTGGTTTCTGCGACCTGTTGCACGATATCCCGACTTCGCCGCTATTGTCTTGTTTACCGACGAGTGCACCTTCCATCGGGATAGCCTTTACAACATTCGAAACGTTTATTACTGGGCAAGGGGAAATCATCACGTCACGTACGTCCATGGACACCAGAAACGATTTTCGCTCAACATTTGGACAGGAATTTTGGGTGACCATCTGATTGCTCTGGTCCATCTACCTCCTCGACATATCGGGGCAAATTACCTTCACTTTTTGCAAGAAACTCTACCCGAGTGCTGGAAGATGTTTCCCCGGACATACGGCTAAGCATGTGGTTGCAACATGATAGGGCGCCCGCACATAGCAGTCGTGCTGTGCGCGGATATTTAAATGAACTCTTCGACGGCCGGATAATTGGCAGAGGTGCTCGTAGGACATGGCACCCGCGATCACCAGACCTCACGCCACCGGACTTTTTCCTGTGGGGATTCTTCAAGGTTCCAGTTTACCCACATGGACACCTACCTAGAAACGAAGAGGAATTAACGGATCACATTCAACATGCCGCCAATCACATCATGGCAATGCTAGGAATCTATAAAACAGTTCGGCAAAACACCGTTCGACGTTACCAAGCTTGTGTCGCGTCAGAGGGTCGCCAGTTCTAGCTACAAAAAAGGCTCTTTTCGGGGCCGACACAATTCGTAAAAGACTTTCTGTACGCGAGCAAACAGCTGTTGACGGGTTTGTTCCTGGTACGTCTTATCATCAAACTACAATGAATGTGTCGGGACCCTGGCGGATTCGCCCCCAGGCCCACAGAGTAGAAGGCTGGTGTGCTACCACCGAGCGTACGGGACGCCTTGGATACATCGCCATCTCCGGCAGGCAAAGCATTTACGGTCATGCGTTGTCCTGAGCATCCAGCAGCAGGGCAGTCCCGCAGCCAATCGGAGCGGGTGACGCCAAGTTTCCGTAGTTTAAAAACAGTGCGTTGTCGACCTTCACAACTTTAGTATTTATGGTTCCTACTGGCATCACCTACTCAGGGTTCAAATTTCGTGACACCATTTTTCTCCACCCTGTAGATAAGCAATTGGTTTCTTCTGAATATACTGCCAAGTTTTGAATTTTCCGCCATTTTATGTATAGAGAAGTCAGAGTGGTGAGGCAGAAATCTGTAATGTTGCCGGATGTCTTAGGAGGGCAGAGGACGGGAAAATCTGGAAAGCATTGTGCATCTCGAATCGCGCACCCTCAGTACTGTTTGAATTTCCCGCCGTTCTATATATAGGAGAATTAGAGATAGGTGCACTGTGATATCTGAGTGGAGGGTGCTGGTTATTAAAATTACAGCGTCTTGAAGGCTGTGTGGTTGCCCCTGTGGTACAGTTTAACCTCAGCTTACAGTGTGGACTCTATATCTGCCGTGCCTACTTCGTAAGCACACCAATAAAATCTCTACAGCTGATCATTCTGTCGTCTTCTATCATATTTCCTTTACATTATACGGAATTTTCTGAGGACCATTCCAACAAATCTCTCTTCCATCCCCTTTTCTAATTCTTTTTTTAGACTGCATAAAATCTCATTTTTTTGCGTCACACTTGTTGCCTTAACGTGAACCTGTTCACTGAAGAACCAAATGTAGTTCGTCACTCAGTTTTAAGCTCAGCAGACGACAGGATCAAGCGTTTATGAAATTCTCATCAGATTACGGTTTGGCAGTCACAATTTCTTCAGTCGTTCCATAGTAAACTTCAGAACTGACGAATGTGTTGTTAATGAAGTGTATTTCACGGTTTTGACAACCAAACTGAAGGTATGTCATAAATCACAATTCTAACTTGGTAGTCAATTAACACCATCCAAAACTCCTTAGGTCCATACTTTAAAGTGAAATTATCGAAGCAATACCGCACTGATCTGCTGGACACACACTTAAAAGCACTATATAGGAACTTGGCGTTTCTCTCACAACATAGACAAAGGTACTTGACATAGAACATGCAATGCAACTACATGTAAGATTGTATGCAGTTAGCATATAAAGATTTGGTATGTTAAGGCTGCTACAATTTGTCTCCAGTTCCATGTTTGTTTCATGTTATAAAATGCACGGCTTTTTTCTAGCTGTCATTGTGAACTCACATCGTGAGAATGGTAACACATGAGAATTACATTTACAGTCAATGAAAATACATTCATTTGGATGGAAAAATCTAGTTCATTGTCTTGTCCAATACTACTGCTGTTACATCTTATTCTATACTCCATTTGATGCCTTAGGTTTGTCAGCAGATCAAGCATGCTAGCGAAGCAATTCTACAGCAGATATTTCGGAGCTATATTGTTGATGACCAACAGCGTCTAAGACGATTTCAGATGAGACGAATTTGATGGCTAAGACATCAACATGAGTGCTCCTCATACCGTAGTAGCAGGTTTTGAGCCTTATACCACATCAAATTATAAGCGAGCTTTTGTGAGAAAATGTGCTATATAGTTCATAAAGATGTGACGCCAGTGTGGCGCAGTTGTTAAAGTGCTAGGGGTTGTTTTAATACATTAATTCCACTAGTGGTAGATTCATACCGTATATTCTCAACTGGTCGTGTTACAATGAACACACACTTTTCTGCCAGATGAGGATAATATTTTTGTTTAACTAACACTGGTTTCCGCTATGAGTATGCCTTCATGTCATAAAAATTTGATACCGCTGTTGACGATATGTTGAACTCCAATCATTCGTACTAAGAATGGAAAGTGATTTGATGCCAGAGTAGCACTGAATTTGAAAGATTTTTGAACGATTCCTCACATCAATTGTAAGTGTTTAACGTTATACATAAGACTTCGAACATTTCCAGTGAATACCTAAATGATGACAGTTGAGAATTCTGAAGGCGTGAGCAATATGAGGAAGATTTTCACGGTCAAGTCGATTTGTGATGCAGTGGGACTTCTATTTTAGAGCTTTCACATTTCCATTGGATATCCAAATCGTTTTATGATGAATACCAAATAAGATTGTTCAACTAGGGCGATTGTGTTTGACGTCTTCTGCCGATCAAGATTGTGAGTGTCAGGAGATGAGCAATGAAATGACTGCACATGTCAGGTTCGGGAAATCCATTTCGTTTGTGGGACGCTGAAATGCAATCAACCGTGGTGAAATATTTCCAATAATTATCCAACTTAGAAATATTTCTGCTCACGGGGAGTTTGATTTTATGAAGGATACAATGAAATATTTCAGATGAGGATCAGACTTCGGATATTTTATGTGTAATGAGATTACGGTGGCTAACTGAACAATTTGTATGTTGATCAGTGGAGACTACATAATACTACACTTCATATATCTTAACGCTGCACTGTCTTTGTAACGAATGGCCCAATACAGAACAAATTTTAACAAAATGCTCCCTAAACGTAGATAAATGTAATATAATGCGCATACATAGGGGCAGAAATCCATTCCAGTACGATTATGCCATAGGTGGTAAATCATTGGAAGCGGTAACGACCGTAAAATACTTAGGAGTTACTATCCGGAGCGATCTGAAGTGGAATGATCACATAAAACAAATAGTGGGAAAAGCAGGCGCCAGGTTGAGATTCATAGGAAGAATTCTAAGAAAATGTGACTCATCGACGAAAGAAGTAGCTTACAAAACGCATGTTCGTCCGATTCTTGAGTATTGCTCATCAGTATGGGACCCTTACCAGGTTGGATTAATAGAAGAGATAGACATGATCCAGCGAAAAGCAGCGCGATTCGTCATGGGGACATTTAGTCAGCGCGAGAGCGTTACGGAGATGCTGAACAAGCTCCAGTGGCGGACACTTCAAGAAAGGCGTTACGCAATACGGAGAGGTTTATTATCGAAATTACGAGAGAGCACATTCCGGGAAGAGATGGGCAACATATTACTACCGCCCACATATATCTCGCGTAATGATCACAACGAAAAGATCCGAGAAATTAGAGCAAATACGGAGACTTACAAGCAGTCGTTCTTCCCACGCACAATTCGTGAATGGAACAGGGAAGGGGGGAATCAGATAGTGGTACAATAAGTACCCTCCGCCACACACCGTAAGGTGGCTCGCGGAGTATAGATGTAGATGTAGATGTAGATGTTACAGAGAAATTTTAATAAAATGCTCCCTGTTATGGTACATTTGTAACAAATGGCCCTGTAATATAGTGAAACCCATGTTTCAGCAAAAACTGTAACAAAATAACCCATGTCGCACTGAAATTTTAATAAAATTCCTTAAATTAGAGCAAAAATGATAACAAATTGCCCCACGCTGCAGCAAAAATTCTAATATCATAAGTGGAAATGTAACAAAATGCATAATGTTACAATGAAACTGCAACAAATTGCCCCATGTTACAGCAAAATTGTACCAAAATCTCCTGTTACAGTGAAACTGGAGCAAAACACTCAATGATGCAGTGAAAATTGTAAAAAATTACCTACTATTACATTGTCTTACAGCAATTCATTGAATAGCTGCAAGCAGCAGGGTTCCACGAGAGCTCTGGGACGGACCACAGACTCAGAACTACGGCTGATCCAAGTCAGTATTACTCACATGCCAATTATGCTGACATGAAGGCTAGTAACAGATGCAGCATCTTGGCTTTCACAAGTGTCTGGTGCTGTTACTTTGGATGCCGCCTGATGGCGTTGCGAGCACGTGACGTGATATCAAAAGCATGTAAGCGGAGCATATGCGGACGGGCGATCACCGTAGCGGAGATATGGGCTGCAAATGGGGAAATCCATTGACAAAATCGACTCTGGCAAAGGGCAGATTGTTACTACGCAGAGCCCGTGAACGAGTATCTCGAAAACGGTGAAGCTGGTCGAATGCTCCAGTATTGTTGTTGTGAGCATCTACGGAAAGAGGTAGAACGACTGTGAAACCACCACTAGGCGCTAAATGGATAGATGTCTGCGACTCTTCACAGAACGTCCGGTTCGGCGGCTTGATTGCTCTGCAAAGTAGGATAGATAGTGATGTGTGGCACAATTCTGGTGCAAGCACAAGCTTTTCAAGGCACATTGTTGAACATGGAGCTCCACAGCAAACTACCCCTACGTGTTCACATGGAAACCCATCGACGTCGTCAGTTACGACTGCACGGGACCATTGAGATTCGACAGTCGATCAATGGAAACGTGTCTGCTCTTCGGGTGAATCACATTTTTGCTACACTAGGTCGATGGTTGTCCCCACAAACGCTGTCATCGTTTGATCGGAGGCTCGAAACCTGCAGCGCGCCACGGTCGCAGGCTGGTGGGAGCAGTATTGCGCTATGGGAGACTTTCTGGTCAGTTTTGATATTGTATCTCTGTTTACTATGATTCCGGTCAATGAAGTTATGGTTTACATAACGGAAGTTTCCCCTGAAGATCTGACCGCTCTGTTTGGACACTGTCTCACATCTAGCCAGTTTCAGTGGGGTGAGGAGTTTTATGAGCAGCTGGATGGTGTTGCCATGGGTAACCCGTTGAGCCCTGTGATTGCCAATTTTTACATGGAGAAATTTGAACAATTAGCGCTGAATAAAGCAAATAAGAAACCATGTTGTTGGTATCGTTATGTAGACGACACATTCGTGGTTTGGACACACGGTAAAAAAGCCTTATACGAATATTTTGATTATCTTAATAGCATAAACTCCAAAATTCAGTTTACCATTGAAGTGGAAAAAGACCAGGCTATTTCGTTTCTCGATGTGTTAGTCATGAGACACAGCGATGACAGTCTAAAACATAAAGTGTTTCGGAAGAGCACATATACTGATAGATACTTACATAAGAACTCCAATCATCACCCACAACAAAAAAGAGGTGTAATCAAAAGTTTAGCGAACAGAGAAAAACGGATTTGTTCGCCGGAACATCTGGATACGCAGCTGAATCATCTGAAACAGGCCTTCGAAAAGAATGGGCACTCAAATAAAAAAAATTAATAGAGTTTTAAGACTTAATTACAGCAGGCCAAAGGACAAGGATGGTACACAGCAATGGAAGAACACGGTGTCTTCACCTTTCATTAGTAAGGTTACAGATCGAATCGGCAAAATTTTGCTGAAACATAAAGTGAAACCGGTATTCAAACCTACCAGAAAAATAGGACAAGTACTTCGTTCTGTTAAAGATAGAAGGTCACCATTATCATCTAGCGGTGTGTATAAAATTCCGTGTACTTGTGGCAAGGTCCATATTGGTACTACGAAAAGAAGTGTGAATACGAGGGTAAAGGAGCATAAAAGTCTTTGGCGACTGGGAAAAATAGATAAATCGGCCGTTGCGGAACATGCACTTCAGTCAGGTGACCATGTAGTTAAGTTTTCTGAAACTACAGTTTTAAGTGCTACCACGAACTATTATCCACGACTGTATAGGGAGGCTATTGAAATTTATAAACATGAAGATAATTTTAACAGAAAAGAAGGGGCCCTGAAATTAAGCGAGATATGGACAGTGGCGTTACAGAATCGATAAGTGATTTTTATCTATGACGGACTATTATCGATAGTTACATTTTATCTTTGACTAGTTTTCTCTCTGCTAATATGTGCAAGCTAGACCACGCCCAGTTTCCTCGGTATTTAGGCCGCTCTCCGACGCCCGACTCGTTTGTCGGCAGGACTTAGCAGGACCAACCATACCTCTGAGGATGTCCAACATAGTATTGGACGAAACGTTAGGAATAGAAGAATTCCATGGACCACGGCCATATAACCCGGAAGAATTATCAACAACAGTACCATCCGGTCGTGAAAGCCTTCATTGTATGTTTACAAAAGGTGTTCGAAAACAGAGTAGGCCAGTGGAGCGATATAAAAACTGCCCCCAACCGATGAGGGTAATATCGACAAGGCCAATCGCTGCACGTGCTGCGAGGTACGTCATCTGTTGACATCACATGTTCAACATTCATCATCCACTTTTGGGGTATTTCCCGACACTTGCGGCCTCGTGTGTCTTTATATTAATTCACTTGTCTCAGCGTCATCTACGTCGCTGTATATCCATATCGGCCCGTTAACAACGACGAGTTGAGTTTTGTTTACTAGGCAGTCCGAATCCAGTTGCAAATCTTTTGCGATACTCGATACGTTCATATTTTGTTCACGAAACGACAGGGCGGAGACTGTATTCAACGGCGTCAGAATACTTTTCGACGAGGATACAGTGAGGAATGTAGGGAAACGACTGTGTCTGTCCGACCTCCTCGACGCGGCAGACGGGGAGAGTTTCGGTGTGTGACGCTGTCCCCCGCAGACAGAGGAGAGCTGCCTCTGCGCCCGCCCCTGGCCGGCTAATTGCTGGCACGAAAGCCGCGGCAGCCCGGCTCAAAGCGGCGGCCGCCCTGCCGCCCGTATTCTTCCCTGGACGTGTGAAATCCGACCGCCCTTTTTTAGCTCCGCTTCCCGGAAAGAAATTAATGGTCAACGACGGGAATTTCTCAGCGATCTGCCGCGGAGGATAACCTCCCGCTGTCGCCTCTGTCGAGTCTATTAGCTGTGCTTAATGGCGCTGCTGATCCATTAGCCGGCGGCGGAATGGGAAACGGCGAGATAATTGTGAGCTGTCAGGTGGCTGGCTAATGCCCTCTGCAGGAGTGGGAACCGTACCGGAGGCGCTTCTGGCCGCGTCGGAGCGATCCGCTGTCATTGTTCTGCTGGCGTTCAGCTCTGCTCTGGTACGGGGGTAGGGCTTCCGCTTTGTGAGTGACGTTGCACTACTTGCCTCTGAATTTTCAAGGTTACATTTGGAAAGTAGAAGCGTAAACAGGTAGAAAACATTAAAAAATAAATTGTTGATGGTGTATAGCAACCAGCCACAAACTGGTTTAAGTTACTTTATTTAAAAAGTTTCGAATTTTTCACAATTCATCATCAGTCGGTTTTGTCATGCTTTCTTCCAAAGAGATTATACACTGGTTTCCTGTGAGTTGCCCTAGGATAAACAACGAAATGGGTGCACTATGTACGAGGGTAATCCCAAAACTAAGGTCTCCTATTTTTTTATTCAACTTGAAAGACCTGCACCAGGCGAACGGTCTACCCGACGGGAGGCCCTAGCCACACGACATTTCATTTTCATAGGTACATAGACCTGATTATTACTACAGTGGTTTACATCAGTTAACAGCTTGAACATTTAGCTATTTTTCGACATAATCACCATTTCTGTCGATGCATTATTGTAAATGTTATGAATCATTATATTTCCTATTAAGACTACATAACCTGCGAATTATCTCAACGAAACATCGAGTAATCTGCCGAAAACAGCTTTATACGAACGCAATACGCCTTCCTTTCCTCAGGGCGAAGTTGGTACTCGCCTGAAAACTGATAAATGTTGTCAATAACGTGAAATGTATACACATTAACACTACCCATTTTCTTACATTTTGTATCTCTTGCATGCCAGGGTCGTCCAAACGATACAACTACTCTCTCCACGATTTCGTCACCACAGCCCCAAGTTTTATAACTTCTTCCACACTAAAGTGCTCTCAGTTCTGGAAAGAAGTGAAAATCCTTTTGCTTCGGTGCCGAATGAACCATTATAGCACACTGTGAAACGGCTTTTCTCCCACACCTCCACACTGAACATCTTGTAAGCTGGTTAAAAAATCAGCTGAGTCAAAACCGACTCATAGGAAGACTAACTCTGTTCCGTCAGCGAACTGGCAGTGACCTCATAAATACGAAAAATTTAAGAATTAGTTCGCCCTTGATGATACTGAGCCACCTACAACGTAGTAATACTTAAAGAGCAACTAGATTACACAGATAATAACGTTTAAATAACTACAAAGCCTTTCGCTATTTGTATGTTTTATAGGCTGTTTATTCTCGGTGCCTCTTATGCGCTAATTCCATGTGAAAATACAAGCTTTCGATGATAAACAACACTGTCTTCGGCGGGAAGGCAACTGAATGCTGAAGACGTCAGGGAAGCACATGGATGTAAGAGCTGTAGCAGCGTCCACCACAACTAGAGATTGAATTGGCGTCAGCTATGAAATATCATCCACAGTGTCACTATTTCCATCACGGCATATGCAGGGTGACCAGGGGACCCGTGCGAAACTTTCGAACCATCACAATTTTAAATAATGGCAGGTGTTTGAGCTGCAGCCACCCTTTCGGAGTGACGTTTCTCATTGACAGCGTCTAATGTTCTTTTCCTTTGCATAACAAACTTGTCATTCATTCTTTGTGACAGTGGTATTTACGCTATCCTGTTGTCGACGTAAGTTAATAACTAATGAATAAATACAAACACAAAGTAAAAGAAGTAAAGAAATGTAATTTACTGCTCATGACAACATTTGACTGTCATCAGCTTCTCGTAATTTATACATTTCGACCACAATGTTTACATTTACGTGTTGTTGAACGGGAGTTTAATGATAAATACGAATATAAAGTACGGAAAAGTAAATAAATGGTAAATGTATGGATCAGATGTAGTGTTCGCTTCTTACCTGGTATCTCACTAAGGCCACAATAAACTCTGACTGTGTTTTGAGATATTAATTGTACTTCGTACGTCGTGTATGGGCATCAGGCCGTAGTAGCACCAAGTACATCACAGTTCAAGGCAATAGTGACAAGTATTTTTGTCGTTTCGGGAAGCAGATTCGTGTAGAAAAGTCAACTTATACGACAGACAGAGATAATGGGCCGGCCAGAGTGGCCGTGCGGTTCTAGGCGCTACAGTCTGGAGCCGAGCGACCGCTACGGTTGCAGGTTCGAATCCTGCCTCGGGCATGGATGTGTGTTATGTCCTTAGGTTAGTTAGGTTTAATTAGTTCTAAGTTCTAGGCGACTAATGACCTCAGACGTTAAGTCACATAGTGCTCAGAGCCATTTGAACCATTTTTAGAGATAATGGAACATTGCAATGGTTACAGTTATTATCTATGGCATTGCTGTAGACAAATTTTCCAGTTAATAAGTACTTTAAAACAAATAAAATGATATTTTAATTAGATATGAAAAGGTAGTCTCTTAATCGTATTTAATAAGTTAGCAGTGTAAAATATAGGCATGAGGTCCTTTTGCCTATGATAGTTAAAAAGTCTCTTTTATGTTAAAATTTTCCGCAAATAGTAAGTTTTAGCTATGAATCTGTATGCAATATCAGAAGCCGGGTAAAAAACTTTTCGAACTGTATCTCATTCATTAGTACGTCCCGAGAAAAATGGACGATGAGTTGAAAAATAATGTATATGATTCAGGTGCCTCTACCTAAAGATTCGGTGGAACCATGCGCAGAATTTTCACATTTATTGCTCGCTGCATGGAAACTACCAATCCAACAGAAAAAAATGAAAAGACATTTTTGTAGAACGTCTGAAATAGCTAAGTTCTGTACTGGGATACGTTTCCGCAAGAGGCCGTAGTTTTCCGAATTATTCCAGGAAAACGTAGAAAAGTGACGTCCAAATGTGTATTTTTTGAAGAACTCGAAAACTGTGGCGTTCAGCGAAAATTCGTCCGATTACGAACTTTAACTACACTAAATTTCCAACAAAAAGGCCCTATTCATTTTTTGTGTACCACTAATAGTTTGCACGTAGCGAGCGAGTGAATATGAAAACCTTGTGCGCGGTTTTTGAAGGTGGTGTGGGTTGCATAAATTGCTGTGGCAGGAGTACAGAACATACTCATATGCAGTCTCTCTGTTGCAAGTATCTCCTTCCATGCACTGGTTAGCGTAAATTACCGTATCTGTATTAAGTTATTGTCACACATTAAAAACTGCATGGTCTCAATCATGTTGAGTCCCAATAGCTTCAAATGTAGGATAGAATTCATGTTCTGCCCAAACAAAATTTTGAGCTTACTCAGAAGGTTCTGTATGGCAACAGCATATTTTACTAGATCCCAGTACTTGATATGCCACTGATGTCCAGTACAGTGCAGGGGAAGGGTTCGAATAGATTGTCCCACGTAACCATATAACCATGGGACTGTGAAGCCATAACTACGAATAGAGCGTAGCGTCTCTCTGATATCCCGAGGCGGTCGAAAGAAGGCTTTTAACCCAATGCGTGAAATTGTATATGATGCTGTTCCACAGGGGCAGACGAAATTGACTCAGCTCGCTCCAGGAAACGCAAATCCACATTTATTCAACAAAAAAAGGATCAGAACATGTTCTGTGCAATATTACATCCCATAACTGTTACAAATGTACAGTAAATTCCAGTAGGCAATGTGATGAAGCAGTACACTATCTGATCAAAAGTGTCCAGACAGCTATTAGTAGATGTTAATATATCATGTGTTCACCCTTCACCTTTATGAAGGATTGAACTCTGCTGGGGACACTTTCAGTGAGGTGTCTGAATGCCTGTGGAGGAATGGCAGCCCATTTTTCAAATGGTTCAAATGACTCTAAGCACTATGGGATTTAACATTTGAGGTCGTCAGTCCCCTAGAACTTAGAACTACTTCAACCTAACTAATCTAAGGACATCACATACATCCACGCCCGAGGTAGGATTCGAACCTGCGACCGTAGCGGTCGCGCGGTTTCAGACTGAAGCGCCTAGAACCGCTCGGCCACAGCGGCTGGCGCCCATTTTTCGTCAAGAGCCGAAAGCAGAGAAAGTAGTGATGTTGGACGCTGTGATCTGGAGCGGAAGAGGTTCTGAGTCATACCAGAGGCGTTCAGTTGGGTTGAGGTCGGGGCTCGGTGCAGGTCAATCCATTTCTGTTATTGATCACAAATTATTGCCTCACAGACTCTCCTTCATGAGAGGGTGCACTTTTCCTCTACTGTACATAGTGCACAATGCTGTAAAATTTGTTCATATGCTTCCCCGTTTAGGCTTTTGTTAAGCGCAACAAGAATACCACAACCAAACCGCTAAAAATATCCTCATATCGCAACACCACCTTCTCTGTACTTCACTGTTAGTAGAACACATGTTAGCAGGTAACGATCTCAAGCCATTCGCGAAAAAATACTCTTTCGTCGGACGGCCACAGCGTATAGTGTTATCCGTCACTGCAAACCACCCATTTCTAGACTTGGCACAGATGTCAGAGGTGCTCATGAGAATGTACGGTCCCTATAACACCGGGCTCCTGAGGAACAGGTGGCGCTACCGAGAGGGAAGACCATCGTGTTCGGTCTATGGCTCTGGTACATCACACTGCATCTGCAGCAGCAATTTGAACAGCATCTGGCATCACGTTAACACAACAAACTGTAAGAATTGGATACTTGAATGATAGCTCCGAGCCAGATGCACTGTAGCGTGCATTCCACTCACCCCAGTCACCGTCATTTGTGACACCAATGGTCTCAAACGAGAGATCATTGGAAGGCAGGATGGATGTCTGTAGTGTTTTCTGATGAAAGCTGGCCCTGCATCGATGCCAGTGATGGTCGTGTGTTGGTTAGAATTGGTTAGAAGGAGGCCAGTTGAGCGCCTGCAATCAATCTGTCTGCATGCTAGACACACTGGACCTACACCTGGAGTTATGGATTGGCGTGCGATTTCGTGTGACAGCAGGAGCACTCTCGTGGCTATCCCACGCACCCTGACTGCAAATCTATGCGTCAGTCTGGTTATTGGACGTGTTGTCCAGCCACTCGTGAATAGTGTTTCAGCAGGTGTTTTCCAAGAGGACAACGCTCGCCCACATGTCGCTGTTTTAACCCAACATGGTCTACAAAATGTCGACCTGTCCCTGGTACGTCATTGGACGCCAACAAACAGCATTAAGTGCCCCTTTGTTGACCGACCAAGTGCAGCAGGCATGGACTACATTAATTATATTTTGATGTTTTGACTTTTTTCCCTCAGTGTATTTCTAACGAGTCTTGTGTATTGGACCAGCATATCTTGCCGCAGAGCTAGACGACAGCATCGCTAAGCACCCATTAAGTCATCGCTAACGAACTGCCCTACATTTGCGAGCGCACCAGCTGCAGAGCGGTAGGTAAAGTGGAGAGCAGAGCTGGCTGCCAGGTGTGTGGGTCCGCGGGAGCGCGAGTTTCCCATCCGGAGGCGGCAGACGCACAGTGGTGGAGCGTGTCGCGTGACGAGCCTCGGCCGCTGATGGCAGTATTGAGTGCGGCGCTGGAGCTCCATTATTAACTCATTCAGGGCGGGCCGAGCGGCCCCGTGCGGCCGCACAAAGGCGGCTAACGCGCCGCCGGAAGGCGTGCCAAAGCGGCGGACACTTGCTCGCGATTTGTCGCCGCCAGCTGCTGCCTCTGCGATCCGCTACGGCACAGCTGAGCCGCGCCGCCGTGTGTGTGGCTCCGGCCACTCCACCACCAACTGCCGGAATCATTCCCTGCGTTGACGGCTCTATCGGATTCGGTTAAAATCCGTCCGAGGTCAGTCAGAAAGTAACGCGTACATCAATCCTCAAAAGAATGAGAGGAACACAACTTTGGGCGTTGCCATACTCCATTCAACAATAACTGAGAAATATTTTATAAGTTTCCATTAATTTACGTCTATGGTCACAAACTTTTTGTTAACAGATTACCGGTTTCGGTCTTTAATGACCATCATCAGATCAGCAGCAAAAATGGGAAGAAAACATAAATACACTCGCAAACTGTATACAGCTTAAGAACAATACACAGACCATAATGAAAAGTAGCACTGACAAAATTTACATTTGTGCGCTTTACGTATGAAGAGGCATACATTTTTCATAAAAACAAAGTGCTAATGTACTGCAGCCATAGTGGCATCGTCAAATGTTAAATGCAGAATCAGCACCAACATCGTCAAATACATATAAATAACATCACTTGCACGAGTCATGTCGTCAGTAGTACTACTGTTTAAAAGAACCTGCCGTCGGGTATCCACAAGATGTTTGTGTTTTAAGTTCACCAGATGTCGCTAATGTCGGCATACATTAGTTTTCAAAAATTAATTGAAATAGCGAAAATAAAGGGGGATACAATACTTGAAGTCTGTAATGTGCTTATAACGTATAAAAGGCATTACAGTAATAAAAAGCAATAAATAGAAGAACACGACAAAAGTAATATTGTTAAAAAGAGAAGAGTTAAGAAACAGTGGTTAACATGTGCTCTAGTACCAATATTCGTAATGTGCTTATAACGTATAAAAGGCATTACAGTAATAAAAAGCAATAAATAGAAGAACACGACAAAAGTAATATTGTTAAAAAGAGAAGAGTTAAGAAACAGTGGTTAACATGTGCTCTAGTACCAATATTCTATATAACGATATGAATATTAAACACCATTGATAGTGAACCGGGTAATATTAAACAACCACAAAACAAATCGCTAAAGGAGCCACAAATGAAAGAGAACACAGTGCTGCACATAATCAGCGCCCTCTGTTATCGCTAACGCCAGAATTCCGCACAGGCGGGAAGTGGTTGGAGGAACGTGACCGGCAGAGGGCCCCTCGTACCCTGCGGCACTCCGTTGCAGGAAGAGAATGATAAAATTCCCTAACATTGGATGATCCACATTATCTGATTAATGCAGTCGATGAAATGAATAGAGAAAGAACAAGAACATAATAGAGTCATGCGTAAAACGTATGAAAACGAAGTAAATATGTGATGCACTCAATACTAGGTGAACTTATCAACACACTATATATAACAGAGGCGTGCAGTGATTACCGTACAACATTGTCAAATTAAGCAAAATAGGCGGTGGGCACAAAGTCATTTTGCCAGTTAAGCAATTGAGTTGGTATTGTGATTTTGCTTTATAGATTTTAAGCTCTTGTAGCAAATATAGAGCCCGGCTTTTTTTCCATACAGTTTTCAATGTTCCCTATGGAGTAACCAGTATCAGATAAATGCTGTCCCGAAGCCGGTTTGTTTCGTGGCTGTGTTTTAGGGTGTTATTAACCTGAAAGCCACATCTGGCATCAGACTTTTTAAAACATTTTTCTATTTGCAGGGACATTTTGCCGTTAAATTTCATAGGAATGGTTTTCATTCTATCTTTGCTGGTTCTCTTTTGTGTGTCGGTGTGCGTGTGCCTGCTGTTTGTTAAACGTTTCTTTAGCCTAGTGTAGCATTTATATGGAACAGGTATGCCTCTTCATATTTAAAGCGCAGAAATGTAAATTTTGTCAGTACTACTTTTCATTATGGTCTGTGTATTATTCTTAAGCTGTATACAGTTTGCGAGTTTATTTATGTTTTTTCCCACTTTTGCTGCTGATCTGATGATGGTCATTAAAGACCGAAACCGGTAATCTGTTAACAAAAAGTTTGTGACCATACACGTAAATTAAAGGAAACTTATTACATATACGGGTCACTGTTTTTTCGTGACGATGTCGCAGCTTGTGAAACTGAGTATTTTACCGAATTATACCTTCATCTTTCACAAATTAGGTACACAACACAACCTCATCACATCCTCGTTCATTTAAATACCAATAACTGAAATGTTCGACAGGTGTCGAAAACAAAGTGGAAATAATTATTCATACCGTCATTGCGGGTGCTTTTCTTTGGACTCCGAGAGCTTCAATAATGTGTATGCCCTCCGTGAGCATTTATCACCGCCTGACACCTGAATGGCAAACTCCATTTGTCACCCATTCTTCAATTAGGGTTCTTGGAGAGTCTCTGGTTTAACAGTACGAATACCTCTGTCAAGCAATACTGTCGATGAGATTTTGGTCGGGACTCACCGCTGCCATTCCATTATTTCAAAGTCCAGATTTCATAAGACATCCCTGGTGACGCCTGTCATATGGGGCCCGGCATTATCCTGCATGTGAAGGAATTCCGAACCGCCACCATATGCAGCAGCTACCACATGGTCCAACAGGATCTGTTCGATGCGCTGCCTAGCAGTAAGACGATCATGACAAGTACAAGATCTGTACGGCTGTCAACACCGACACTTCCCCACATCATCACAGAACCATGGAAATTTGTCGACATCCTAGATAAAATCTGGTAACTACCAGTCACCACGACGTCTCCACCCATTAACACGTTCATCAACTTGCGTCAGAGGAAATGTGGATTCATCTGTTCAAAATGGTTCAAATGGCTCTGAGCACTATGGGACTTAACTTCTGACAACATCAGTCCCCTAGAACTTAAAACTACTTAAACCTAACTAACCTAAGGATATGACACACATCGATGCCTGAGGCAGGACTCGAACCTGCGACAGTAGCGGTCGTGCAGTTCCAGACTCTAGCTTCTAGAAGCGTTCGGCCACCGCGGCCGGCGGATTCATCTGTGACTAACACGTTTCGCTAGTGACGAAGTTGCCAACTGACATGGAAACTGCAGAACGGAAGGCGAGCTACGAGAGCTGGGTACTCGAAATTTATTTCTGGGCAGTAGGTGTTTCATCGTATCTGCCCTTACTGTCTGATCGGAAACAACAGCTCCACTGATCCTTCAGAGATCGTGTTGCATTGCTCTGTTGGTAGCTGAATGACGCCGCGACGCGGAAATGGCCAGACATTGGTCTTCACGTGCATTTGTAATGCGTCGGAAACCTTGCCCAATGCACCTCATGTACTGACTTGTCTCCTTGTCGTGTGTCCACAACCCATGGATGGCAAATGGAGAGTCACAGTCATCTGTAGCAACAGGGTGGCAGGTCCATCTTTCTTGGATGAAACAGACTGCCGTTGCTACTAGCACAGAATTAAGATGGCACATCGTATGTGCTTATTTTAATACAACGTGCACAAATGACACCTGTTGTCTTTGTACCTCACTGAGAACATTGGGACACCGGTACACTTCCTTCCGATGTGTCACCTGATGCTGTAAGGCATAACACAGCCTATGTATGGCGAATGACTTGACTTTAGTTATTGCTTATACTGACAGTGGAGGTCTCAAGCTCTGTAATAACACAACAGGTACCTCCTGTATCAAAACATATTTAACATACCGAATGCTGATAAGCGTGTTCCTCTAATTTTCGAACAGTGTATCGTTTTCCCCGTCATTAACTTAACAATGTAGTAACCTTGAGCTCGGCATACTTTCGCAAATCGTTTTATACTGCCTACTCCAGTAACAGCGTTGAACAACAGATGACAGCACTATATAAGTTTAGAAAACGGTCGACATTGATATATGTATAAGAAGCATGCTATGACTGAGTAGTTCCGTACTGCAGGAGGTGATAGACACAATCTCATCCATTAAAGACTTATGAAGGTGTATGGAGGTGCTACGGTGGACGTCAGCAACATCGGAACCTGGGTTCGTCACTGCAGAGAAGTTGAAGTGCAAACTCATTTGGTTTATGCAGTGCAGAGTAGCCAGGCCAGCAGCTCTGTGACTTTACACGACATTCAGTGTGTGGGCCAAATCGCACACGATGACTCCTGGGAACGATCACAATAAAAAAGGAAGGAAACAAATTGTATCCAGTCTGTTGCACAGTGAGACTTCAGTCTGTTCGGCTCACTCAAAGAAGCTTACCGGGAGTATCACTTCGAAGATGGCGGACCTTGAACAATTGTGTGTGCCAGTGGCTGAGGAAGCAGGACCTAGACTTTTACGTAATTATATTGAAAAGTAACATATTAATTGTGAATATTGTAGCTATTAGCCTACACTGTACATGAACACGTATTATATGTTTACTATTCTGTAGACTAAAACTAAAAAAAATTGAAGCATTACTTTCTGACTGTCCTTCGTTCTTATGTGACCACCTCATAATTTACATTAAATAACAACGTATTGGATAATGTTATAGGCACCTTTAACAGAATGTGTCACCCCGATGATGGTTCCGCAATGCGATAGCTGAAATGTGAGCAATCGAACATACAGAGAAGTTTTACTGAATCTGTCTCTAACAACCAAACCCTTCCCGAATTAACATTCATGCTGTAGCTGAGTGCGCACCGATTTTAAGCAGCCTGGGAAATTAAAACTGTGTGGTGGTTCGGGAATCGAACCTAGGAACATTAGCTTTCCTGTGGTCCAATCTGGCACATAATTTAATATATCAGTGCACACTCCCCTGCAGACTGGAAATTCATTCAAGAAACAATTCCCTAGATGGTGACTAAGGCATCCTTTCTTCCAAAAGCGCTAGTCGCGCAAGACATGCAAGAAGTTCTGTAAGGAGACAGGTTTAGGTGAAAGTAGGGCTGTGAGACTTGGATAGCTCTGTCGGTTTGGCATGGCAGTTTACCGTGTTCGGTTGGTGGCTGGCCACCCTCCGCAGTAAAACAGAAAAAGTGAAATTCTCATTGATGGAATTTAAGAGATGTCATGTGACATTCGCACAGAACTGATAAGGAAAAAACAGCGAAGAAACACATATAAAGAAGAGAAAACTTAGCTTAGAGCACTTGCCAATAAGAAGCAATGGCCGGCCGCTGTTACTGAGCTCTTCTAGGAACTTCAGTCCGGAACCGCGCTGCTGCTACGGTCGCAGGTTCGAATCCTGTCTCGGGCTTGGATGTGTGTGATGTCCTTAGGTTAGTTAGGTTTAAGTAGTTCTAAGTGTAAGGGATTGATGACCTCAGATATTAAGTCCCATAGTGCTTAGAGCCCTTTGAACCATTTGAAAAAGCCATGTTTTGATGAGTGCCATTGCACGCAGACGGATGAGTGGTGGTGGTGACGGGCTGAAGGGCCCACTGGAAACACCACTGATAGTAAATAAAGGCTTTATTTAACTCCAATACAGGTGTTGAGGCTCAGCGAGGTAAACAAGCCTCCCTCTACCGTCCCTATCCAGGGCTGACGCACGGCAGCAACTGCCTTGGACGCTCACCTGGCGCCCTAGTCGTTGACGGCAGGCCCATGCTAGGGCCAGACCCTCTAGAGGCCATGGTCGTTGACATCAGTGGCGTCCAACTTCCCTTGGCCACGCGGAGTCCTTGCGGCTCCTCGGCTTGTCGTGTGTCAGCTCGGCGGCGCGTGGGGGCAGCTGTGCACGGGATTCGACTCACTGCCCTATGGCAGGAGTCGTACGGCGGCTGGCGCTGAGGTAACAAGTCCCTCTAGGAACTCAGCGTTGGCAGCAACCGGCATGGACGGCAGGTTGATGGCGAAATGGCACCAAGTCCCATTAAGAACTTAGTGAAAATGGTCGTTGGCAATTAGATACCAAGAAAAACAAAGAGTTGGTGGCAGAAGGCATGGACGACAGAAATGGCAGTGCTGTGGAACCAATTCCCTTATTGCCGATGATGGTTGGTGCAGCCCATTTTCGAACCCATGGCTGTGGCTGGCGACGCCCAGTAGTCTCGCTATCTGGCGTAGCCCTGCCATCGTGGTGGTGCGCTAGACTCTGGCGACTAGAACTGCCCACTCCCTCAAAAACAAGACTTATTTATATGCCTCTGGCACACATCTGTTTCACTAAGACACGACACATAGTCGCATTGCCCCTAACAAGAAACTTGCTCTCGTGTGGTAACATCGACGCACTCACTGCGGTCGTTACTGGTGTGTGGTTCAGTTTTCCGCTGAGTGCGACTAGGTTCGTCTCACAATCCCCTTACATTTCTGTTATTCTGACCCACACGCCGCCACAGAGCGGCCCCCTGTCTGCGGCTGCTCATACAATAGCTCGTAGGGCGATCTCCTCACTGCTTCGTATTATTTTTTCTCAAAGAAATCCGCCAGTTACGTGGTCGCTCGAACAGGATGTGTAAAAACAGTTATTTTACAAGTTTGTGGGGTGACAAAATGAACGTAAACCAATGGTTTTAGATAAAAAATTGGTAGGTGAAATACGGTAGTTTTTTACCATGGAAAGCATAATGCCACACAGTTAGAGGAAAGCAATAATAACAATAGCACTTATGACTATTTATTAAGGCACATAGTACACATTGTACCAATCATTGACGGGGCCACATTCTCGCCCTCGCATTCAAACATTGGATAAATCTATTGAGAACGAACTGCGAGATGCACCGTAGACTCGCGAACAATTCGGTTGCTACTGTAATGCGATCCACGAGATCTTCTACATTCTCCACTAGTTTGGATACACCAGATCCAAAATATGGCCCCTCGGGAAGCAGTCCCCTGTGTGAAAATTTATGATCTAGAACCCCAGCCAGTAGGCATTTTTGGAAGACCTTCCTAACGGCATGGCTGCGTGGATACTTGAGAAGGGGAGAAGTCACGTCTAGAGGGACTTGGTTACAGAGTGTAGCAGTCCAGAGATAAATAGACAGGCTTCCTCATTTTAACGCAGTAGTAGTAGTAGTTGATTGTCAGTTTTGACTTTAAAAATCAAGATGGTGTTTTCACAAGGTGTCAACTTTATATTAGGTCAAAGACCTAGAGGAGTAGATGATTGTCGGAAAATCGGACTTATCGAGGTTTTCTGTAGTGTGAATAAACCACACCGTACAAATCTGAGACTCTGCTGTTGTGGTTTTCTGACTTCCATATTCTAAACTGGTATCTCGAGACCCTTCCATTTTCTGACATTGTCGAGGACATTGCGAAAAGTCTGTCTGAGGCTGAGCCTAGATCTGTAATACTATATGTTTCTAGGGGAGGCGTCGGTTCTTGGACCATATGTGAATCGATTCGAATTGCTACAGGACAGTGATCAGCGCATCGGATTTTTACAAACCGCCCAAACTGTACGTTCCTTTTAGCTACAGCACACGTTCTGTGGAGGTTATGGTGTGAACAACTGCGGATATTACTGTGTCTTAAGAATATTGAACGGAATTGCTACTCTGACGTGAAAAAGTTAGCACGGAAAGTTGCGTGGGCCGCATCAAACCAGTGAGGTCGACTGCCCTTGTTAGAGAGTGGCAAACGTCTATAGAAATATTCTTCCAAGGGTCGACTGCCCTTGTTAGAGAGTGGCAAACGTCTATATAAATATTCTTCCAAGGGTCTATGATGCAGAGACTCCACCCATAAAAGTCCCACCACCCGTTTCGGATGGTGGATTAACCGTATGAAAGGGGAGACTGTCATGCCCCTGCAACTGGAAACCATTCCTGAAGTCGATTGGTTCTACTAAGGATGTGTAAGGCAACGATGAAACCACAGCATTATTAGTTGTAGTGATATCACTTGTACCATTATTATGTAGGATGTAGAGAAAGGCCGCAGACATTTATGAGTAGAAAAATGATTTTAACAGAAAAGAAGAAGGACAGAAATTGGAAGCGGTGGACCATTGCGTTACATAAAACAACCAGCACCAGCTGTTCTCCACTACAAGCTCCACAACACTTGTCGGCCCGATACCACGATCATAATCGGAGTCCTGTGCAACCGAACAGTAGCGAAAGCGGCGAGGCGACCACTAGAAAACATCGAACACTCGCCAGCGATTAAAAACGTCCTGTCGGAGTGAACGTCCGCGGCATTGTGCGACTAGCGATGCGACTAGGGGGACGCGATCATTTGGTCTGATATTTTCGCGCCAAGTGTCTCTAATTACGGTTTATGTCTCAAGTTATGATGTCTGACATTTTAATCAGAATCTGGGATAAGAGAAATAAAACCTATAATAAACGTATAATATCGTGTCGTGAATGGCAGGAAATTGCCAAAGTAATTGGCACTATATGTAAGAACAAATAACATATTTATTAAACAGTGTAGTTTAAATGCACTGTCTATAATTTTTTTCAAAATGCAGTTCAAAATATTCCCTCACTTGCACGCTGCTCTCGATGAAGCATTATGTCTTTTGTAAGTTGTATTGTAGTGTTTTTGGGATATTTCAGTATACACCTTTTTAATGTGCAATCTGAGCCTCATTAATTTGATCCAGATGACGTATGATGTTTTACGCTAAAGTTATAGCTTTCACAATATGTAGTGCGCTTTCTGCAGTAGTGGTCTGATAGGTTTATGTAAAATTCTAAATTTAAATGTTGTAGAACCAAAGGAAAATTCTACCATCATTCTTGCCCAAGATAACCGTTAGTTGTATCTATCTTTAGTATCACCAACAGCCGTCGTTTTCCCGGTAAAGAACCCATTAAATAATCCTTCAGAGTAAATGCTAGGAAAACATACGGACACTTTATAGTGGACCCCGCCAAAAATTCTTCTTTAGGTATTTTTGGTCTTCCCGTTTCTAATACGTGTCGGAAGGAGCATTCATCAAAAACGTTCGCGTCGTTTTCGTTGCCGTAGGAGCGAACGTTCAGCGTAAAAACGTATAATTTGCTTCAGTGAGAGCTAATAATCCAATCGAATGGAAGGATTTGTAGCGATAATACGCGGAAGCAGATATACTGCTTTTTTATATGCAGTTGTGATTCCCATCAGTACTACCAAGGCAGGGAATTGTCATCTGTCCCAAAAATATTGCACTATTTTTTAAAAGAAATTTTCTGCTGACTTGGCACGGGTTTTGTTAGTAATGTTTTCCATGTAGCTCCATAAACTTCTATAACCATTGCTGGAATAGCCGTTTTTGAAATTCTGAAAGAAAAGTAAGTTAGCGGAACTGTATGCCCCTAGAAGGCTCTAAAATTGACAAGATTTTTTTTCTTTTTTACGTTTTCATTGCGATACGTCCAAAGATAAGTACCTGGAATAAAGAAATAATCTTAAAACAAAGAGTGGCTCTAAAATGAACAAAATTTTTTTTAAATTTTTTATGTATGCATTGCGATACGTCCAAATATAAGTACCTGGAATGAAGAAATCAGCTTCAAACAAAGAGTGGCTCTAAAATGGACAACATTTCTTTTTCTTTTTTATGTATGCATTGCGATATGTCCAAAGATAAGTACCTGGAATGAAGAAATTACCTTCAAAAAAAGAGTGGCTCTAAAATGAACAAAATTTTTTTTCTTTTTTATGTATGCATTGCGATACGTCCAAAGTTAACAGATAACAACATTTTATTTATGTAACCTGTCTCCCAACAGATAACAACGGTATTATTTGTGTAACCTGTCCCTTTCACATTTGCTGCTTTGTCTTTACGCGACCTCAGGAAGAAATGGTTGAGATGTTTTCTGGAGGAATTCTTAATTTTATAAAAGGAAGAAGAAAACTGTTGAGTAAAAGTAGACCTCATGTCATTGTCATCCTCAAGTACATTTGCTACTGCCGTTATTGTACTGTCATTATTTTTCCAAATATTTTCGCATATCTGAGATACAGTTTTTGTCTCATATCGTCTGATCTTCCCATTCGAGTCCACGTCCTATTAAAAACTGATCAGTAAATATTGTTCAAACAGTATCCGTTGCTGACGTGGCTCGTCCAATGTAAGTTTGTCTGCTTCTCAGAATTTGTTGTACCTTATACCAGCACCTCATTCTGACGTGATGAACTGTAATAGCCTCGACAGTCTTTTCGGTGCAGTTCATATCAAATCTAATGAACAATATAGCATTCTCCATGTCTTACTTGCTACAGCAAAATTACATTCAACAGACTTGCATGCTTAACTTAGTCTATAATTAAAAATTTTTGTTTCGTAATTCAGTGGCATTCCATAGTTTTCTCTTAAGGGCCTTGGATATGGTACACTTGAAGTTTTTTCAGCCAGTTTTTATTACGAAACAGAATTTTTGAAAAGGCCCAAATTGAACTTTTCCTGATGCGCCAGTATTCATACGATTAAAGTGATGAGAAGAATTACATAACGTCAATGGTACTGGGAAAAAAAAATGCTTATAGCTGTAGTACAAGGAACCTGAATGTTCTGATTTCAATAAACTTATGTGCTTGCCATTAAGAGCACCAATACAGTGACAGAACTTTGTGTGCAGCTCATATTCTTGTGTTTTTTGTGTCATTTTGCTCTGCCTAATACTGGAATTACAATCTTCTCAGTTTAATCCAAATAACTTCATATATATGAATGATTACACCAGATACATTGGACCTTCCAGTTTTATACAAGCTGATTTAGCTGCCCACACGTGGCTATTACACGACCCATAATGCCTTTAAGTACCACGTACAAGATTTTTATACCCTCTCGCTTGCTATAAGCAAATTACTAGTTCTACAGAAAAAATAAACAGGATGTTTTAGTAATAAATTTAGTGCAGTTAAATTTTGTACTGGGAGACGCTTTTGCTAGAGGTCATAGTTTTAGAATTACTCAATAAAAACATACAAAAGTAACCTTCAAATGCGTTTTTCTTGGCTGACTCGAAAACCATGGCCTCCAGTGAGAACGTGTCCCAGTACAATATTTAACTACATAAAAATTTCCTGCAAGAATGTCCTGTTCATTTTTTCTGTAGCACTAATAGTTTAAGGTAGCGAGCGAGAGAATATGAAAATCTCGCTCCTGGTTTTTGAAGGCATTGTGGGTTGCAAAAAACCTATCGGTAGGGACAGAAACGATAGTGTGACACCAGTTTGGACGTCCGTTGAAATGGGGTGATTACATTTGTAGAGAGTGGCAGTGAGGGCTGACTAGCCTGCTCTGGGTCGAATCTGCAGCATTCGTATCAGTGTACTGTAGAGTAGCGTTAAATTGCAAAATAAATATGTATCGTAGGTCGATGTAGATACTTAGAGACGTCGGAAGAAGTGCTGAAAAGTAATGCCCCTTAGGAACATGGCTGCCAAGGAGGGGAAGGAAGCCAGTGTGCACTCCGTGTGCATTCCGGGGGGAGTCATACCGGGTGTGGAAAGGGTGCTTCCGGATGCCATGAAGAGTACAGGGTGCAGCCAGCTGCAGGTGGTGGCTCATGTCGATACCAATGACGTGTGTCGGTTTGGATCAGAGGAGATTCTCTCTGGTTTCGGGCAGCTAACGGAAATGGTAAAGACTGCCAGTCTTGTTTGCGAGATAAAGGCGGAGCTCACCATCTGCAGCATCGTCGATAGAACCGACTGTGGTCCTTTAGTGCAGAGTCGAGTGGACGGCTTGAATCAGACGTTCAGGCGGTTCTGTGACAGTGTAGGCTGCAGATTCCTTGACTTGCGCCATCGGGTGGTGGGTTTCCGGGTTCCGCTTAACACGTCAGGAATCCACTACACACAGGAAGCGGCTACACAGGTAGCGGGGTCTATGTGGAAGAGAGTGGGTGTTTTTTTTAGGTTAGAGGGTCACAGGGAACCACACAAAGGGGGTCCGTCTAAAAGGGGACAGGTAAAACAAGTAAGTTAGTTGTAGAAACGATCGGTATTCTAAATTGTCGTAGCTATGTTGGGAAAGTACCAGAGCTCCAAGCCCTAATAGAAAGCACTGAAGCTCAAATGGTTATAGGTACAGAAAGCTGGCTAAAGTCGGAAATAGGTTCAGTCGAAATTTTTTTAAACGATCGAACAGTTTTCAGAAGGGATATATTAAATACAGTTGGTTGTGGAGTATTTATTGCTGTCAGAAGTAGATTGCCTTGTAGTGAAATTGAAGTAGATAGTTCCCGCAAAGTAGTATGGGTAGAGGTTATACTTGGCAATCGGACTAAAGTATTAATAATTGGATCGTTTTACCGACCCCCCCCCCCCCCCCGCCCCTTCGACTACTCAGTAGATATCGTTGCTGAACAATTCAAAGAAAACTTGAGTCTCATTTCAAATAGGTACCCCACTCATACAGTTATAGTCGGTGGTGACTTCAATCTGCTCTCGATATGCTGGAAAAATTATACGTTTAAAGCTGGCGGAAGGCATAAAACGTCATCCGAAATTGTACTGAATGCTGCCTCAGAAAATTATTTTAAACAATTAGTTCATGAGCCAAATCGAAGCGTAAATGGTTGCGAAAGCATACTTGAGCTCTTAGTAACAAATAATCTAGGACAAATAGCGAGTATCGTGACGAATACAGGGATTAGCGACCACAAAGAAGTTGCAGGTAGGCTGAATACCGTAGCAACCACAACCATCAAAAAGAATCCCAAAGTATATCTGTTTAAAAAAATCTCATAAAAATGATCTTCACGCCATTTTCAGAGACAGTCTTCACTCCTTCCCATCTGTTCATGTAAGCGTAGAAAAGACGTGGAATGATTTCAAAGAGATAGTATCGACAGCAGTTGAGAGATATATACCACATAAATTAATAAGTGATGGCAATGACCACTTTTGGTACACAAAACGGGTCAGATCGCTGTTGCAGAAGCAGTGAAAAAAGCATGCCACATTGAAAAGAACGCAAAATTCCCAAGAAAGGCAAAGTTTTACAGAAGTTAGAAATACAGTGCGTACTTCAATGCGAGATGCTTTTAATAATTCCCATAACGAAACTCTTTCTCAAAATCTGGCAGAAAACCCAAAGAGATTCAGGTCATACATAAAGCACACCAGTGGCAAGAGGCAATCAGTACCTTCACTGTACGATAACAACGGTGAAGTCACTGATGACAGCGCTACTAAAGCAGATTTATTAAACGCGGTTTTTCGAAACTCCTTCAGCAAAGAAGACGAATTAAATCTTCCTGGATTCCAATCAAGAACAACTGCCAAGATGAGAAACATAGATTTAGATATCCTCTGTGTCTCAAAGTAGCTTAAATCACTTAATAAAGGCAATTTCAGAATGTATACCAGTCAGGTTCCTCTCAGAGTATGCTGATACAATAGCTCCATATTTAGCAATTATATACAACCATCCGCTCACAGAAAGATCCGTACCTAAAGACTGGAAAATTGCTCAAGTCACACCAATACCCAAAAAGGGAAGTAGGAGTAATCCGTTGAATTACAGACCCATATGACTAACGTCGATTTGCAGTAGGGTTTTGGAACATATACTGTATTCGAACATTATGAAGTACCCCGAAGAAAACGACTTATTGACATATAGTCAGACCTGATTCAGAAAATATCGGTTTTGCGAAACACAACTAGCTAATCGACAGGGGATGTCAAATTGATACCATATTTTTAGATTTCCAGAAGGCTCGACACCGTTCCTCACAAGCGTCTTCTAACCAACTGTGTGTCTATGGAATATCGCCTCAATTGTGCGACTGGATTCGTGATTTCCTGTCAGAAAGGTCACAGTCCATAGTAACAGACAGAAGGTCATCGAGTAAAACAGAAGTAATATCCAGTGTTCCCCAAGGAAGTGTTATATTCCCTCTATTGTTCCTGATCTATATTAACGATATAGGAGACTATCTGTCTTAGATTGTTTGCACGTGATGCTTTTATTTACCGTCTTAATACTGTCTGGCAGGTCATTAGTATACAATATGAGCAAGAAGGGTCGCAACAGAATCCATGGGGTGCATCGAAAGTTAGTTCTGCTTCTGTAGATGGCTCCCCGTGGGGAGAGCACAAGTTTCTCTCTCACCTATTTTTCGTAGACAGAAAATTATCAAAGATTTTGTTACACCCTGATGCAACTTGAGCAACACTCTAGAAAGCTAAAGGCCTGAACCTTGATGGAGGTATTTTTATGGTTCTTAGCTTATAGAAATGGCATGTCTGAAGTTGAAAGCAATTGGTGGCGAGCCCATCTCTCAGTAAATCTTGCTGGACAGGTACACAGCCATACAGGGCAGACAGAGCAGCCCGTCATTGAGACCGGTCTCCAGCAGAACAATGCCACGATACCTGCATTGGCGCCAGCTGAAGGTTGGGCTGGGGGCAACAGACTGAAGGGACATGTCTACAGAGTGGAGTCGTAAACTGGGATTGTGTGTAGTGCCACGCATAATAAAATTTCACTAGTTTTCATGTTTGCTGATACTGCGTATAGGCCTGTGACCCACTTCCATCGGCTGCCTCGGTTGTATAAGAAACTCTGGCATCTGAGAAACGTTTAGAGACAGAATCTTTATTACACCTCATAGCTAGGACTAACAAGCTGCTAGACACAGGAGATTTAGATAAAGATGTATAAGATTGTATCTCTACGCTTGTTACTGTGGGAAGCGGTGTGACTTCAGAGAACAACATCTTCCCCCTCCGCGAAAACTTAAAAAAGCCAGTAATTAGCGGTTTCCTTTTTTTGCAGAGATACAGGTTTTGTACCTCGTGCTCTAGTTTGACCTGAGTTTGTGCCCTCATGTGGGAGGGGAGATTGAAACGTCCCCTTAGAAAAATTTATGAATTATTGTGCTGGGAAACCGCTTACGTTATTTGCTTTTCAAACAGCTGAGCAGAACTGACCATACTCAGACATTTCGCTCTTTACCTATTCTGATCAACACTAAACTGACACACAATGTTTTTTTAGCTCAACGCAATCTTTCAATAATCCCTACAAAAGAATGGCCCTCACTAACATTAACCTATACCTTTCACAAATCACTTACCTCACAAAAATCTTTGTTACTCGAACTACTGCAATACAGCGAGCGCCACTACTGCCAGCTAAATAAAAGATTCTAACTACTGAAGGCACTAACTACTGATAGGCATAGTTAGCAAATGAAAGATTTTGATAGAGAACAAACAATGTATTTACCTTAATAGTGTTCAAAAGTCATAATATTTATAGCAGTTCATGACATCCAGTCTTACAAATTTACTGTCTCTGATGGACACACGTCCAGATCATCCGCTCTCAAAACTCCGCCATTTCTCTCCCCACACCCACCACTGCTGGCGGCTCACCTCCAACTGTGCAACGCTACGCGCAGTTAACAGCCAACTGCCCAACACTGCAATAGCGACTATTCCAACAATGCCACGCAGCCACTGACTGCACACAGCACAGCCAGTGATTTTCATACAGAGCGCTACGTGGCGTTACCAGTATAAAAACCTTAACAGCCTACTTACAAGATTTAGCGCCTCTAGAGCCCTATGGTTAGCCCAAGACGGCGTGAAGGCGGGGTCATTCGTGTACTTTGCGGGAAAATGGAATTTTTTCTGAAGAGGTGCGAAGCACTCGGGTGCTCGACTATGGTCTGGTAAGGGAACTTCTGGTCGATGCTCTGGCATTTGTGGTTAGTGCTTGGGGCCTGTTCTGAGACTGACTTCACTTGCGAGTAGTTTAGACAGGGGAGCCTGTGCTGAAGTTCTTACTGTACCAACAGTGTGACTTCAGACATCTCAGACTACTCATTTTCCGATGGCGCACTTATTTGTTTTCGGTTTACCAGTCTTGACGTTTGGTATCCTTGTGTGCTCTGTTGTATAAGTGAGCCATATTGGTCCTTGGTATGACCAGCGAACAGGTGTGTCACACACTGAAATCTACCGTGATATCAGGGCTCTGGTAGAGAGTAAATTCCGATGTGTCTGCCTGGTCATTAGTCCGTGAGATTTTTGCATTTCTTTCATGGCCGCGATCGATTCACAGGTACCGCCTCGCGTCTCACCTCTGCTCCACCCATCTCGCCTGCTGCAAGTTACATCGCCTTACGAAGCAAACTGGGTAACTTACTGCTGCTCTGGCATTATCAGGGCGTACAGATCTCAATCGCCACTTGCTCTCGGCTGCACCTATGTAGTGAAACCACAGCAGATTTAATCAATCAAAGTCTGTTCAGTGTCACATAGATTCAGATTGCGCTATCCACATTTTTAGGGCCAGAGTACTTGACTCACTCCTGCACCCCTTGGCCATTGTGGTCTTAAACCACAATGGAGCACGTTATCATGATTTCATACGGGATACTCTACCTGTGCTGCTAGAACATGTGCCTTTACAAGTACGACACAACATGTGGTTCATGCACGATGGAGCTCCTGCACATTTCAGTCGAAGTGTTCGTACACTTCTCAACAACAGATTCTGTGACCGATGGATAGGTAGAGGCGGACCAATTCCGTGGCCTCCACGCTTTCCTGACCTCAACCCTCTTGATTTTCATTTATGGGGGCATTTGAAAGCCCTTGTCTACGCAGCCCCGGTACCAAATGTAGAGACTCTTCGTGCTCGTATTGTGGACGGCTGTGATACAATGCGCCATTCTCCAGGGCTGCATCAGCGCATCAGGGATTCCATGCGACGGAGGGTGGGTGCATGTATCCTCGATAACGGAGGACATTTTGAACGTTTCCTGTAATAAAGTGTTTGAAGTCACGCTGGTACGTTCTGTTGCTGTGTGTTTCCATTCCATGATTAATGTGATTTGAAGAGAAGTTATAAAACGAGCTCTAACATGGAAAGTAAGCGTTTCCGGACACATATCCACATAACATCTTTTCTTTATTTGTGTGTGAGGAATGTTTCCTGAAAGTTTGGCCGTACCTTTTTGTAACACCCTGTATAAGAGCCCCGTAGGGTAAACTTTCACCATCAATGATAACAGCCGCGTTCTTCCTATCAAGAAATCCTCAATATTGTTAAAAAATGTCTTTGACATCACATATAACTGAACTTTTGTTAATAGCCATTAGTGTGCTACCGATGAAAATACTTCAACGCCTGACTGTCTTATTCCATGGATTTCAGGATGTCATGTGAGAAAAACGCAAGTTGAGACTCACATGAACTATGGTTTGCGAATCGATGCTAGTCGGCAATGAGGAGATCATTCTCTTCGAGATACCTCATTAGCTAGTTTGTGGATCATATCTGCTAACTATCTTGTGGAGAGGTTTGACCTCTGCTTTCTTTGCTTGCTTACAATCACTGGGCACAGTTTTTCGTTCAAGGTGTCTACAGTGTTTTATAGTTAAAATAGGAGCTACCTGTTAAATAATTAACAGTTGCTAAATACTAACACGAATGAACCACATGAAAAACTGGTGGAAATACGTGTAACGAAAGATCAACTGGGATTCCGGAAAGATGTAGGAACACGAGAGGCAATACTGACTCTACCGTTTGCATTGGAAGACAGATTGCAGATAAAGAAACATACATTCATAGCATTTGTAGATTTTGAGCATGTAGAGAATTTTATCAAGTGTACAAAGCTATCTACAACTTGTACAGATATCAACTTGCAGCTGTAAGAGTCGAAGGACATAGAAGGGAAGCAGCGACTGAGATGAGAATGAGACCGAGTTTCAGTCCATGCTGGTCCCTCGCCTTCTCCATGTTTTCGAGCACAGAGGAAACAGTAAGGGAAACCTAGAAGGAACAGAGTAAGGTACTAAAGCTTTAGCAAGAGAAATAAGATCCTTGAGGTTTGTTAATGATATAGTAATTCTGTTTGAGACAGCATATGATTGCGAAGATCAGTTGAACGCCATAGATAGCGTCATGAAAAAAGTTTATAAGATCAACGTAAACAGAAGTAAAACTAGGATAATGGATTGTAGTCGAATGAAGTCAAACTTTGCTAAAGGTTTTAGACTAGAAAATGAGATATTGAAAGTGGTTGATGAGTTTTGCTACTCGGGCAGAAATGTGGCAAACGAAGCCTGAGTTTGAGCAGTAATAGCAAGAACAGCGGTTCTGAAAAAGAGATATTTGCTAACAACAAACTGTGTGTTAGGTAGTCTTTTCTGAAGGTATTTGTTTTGAGTGCAACCGTATACAGAAGTAAAACGTGGACTACAAGCACTTGAAACTATTAGAAGCTGTCGAAATGTATTGCTACAGAAGAATGCTGGAACTTAAATAGGCAGATGGATTATCTAATGAAGAGAGACTGACTTGAATTGGGGAGAGAAGAGCTTTATGGCGGAAATGGACTGAATCCAGGGATAGGTTGATAGGGCACATACTGAGGCATCAAGGAATAGCTCATTTGGTAAGGAAGAGAAGCGCGGGTAAGATGACAAAGGCTGAACTACAGTAAGCAAGTTCAAGAGGATGTAGGCTGCAATAGCTACGCGATACTGAAAGACATGCGTAGGATATACTAGCATGAAGAGCTGCATAAAATCAATTTTGGTCTGTAGGCTACAACAACCATAATCTAAAACCCTTCCGACGAATGCCAAGGTAGTTCCTTCCTATCCTTCCCAAGTCAGAGCTATTGACGACGGGACATTAATTTACAATTTTCCTTTCTGACAACGTTTTCTGCTGCCGAAACCTCGATGTAAACCTCGTAAAGTCTGTGCCTAACTACAAAAGTTTTTTTTAAAAGGAACAGTGCTAGATAAAGCTAAGCGGTTTGTTGCAAAGCTTAGCTTAGCTCAGAAAGGTTTTATGGTTGTACTTCTACATTTAGTCTGACACTATCTGCTTCCCTCTCTCTCTTTCTTGTTACAGGTAGTATAACTTAAAGAATGCAGCTGCCACAATGGAGTCTGTGCAGAAGAACGCAAGATCGCATATTATAGTTCGGCTACACTTCCATTGCGTCTATGGTCGAGATCCGCCAGCTGTGAAGAGCACCGCAGAATGATACGAGAAGTTTAAAGAGACTGGCAGTGTTGGTGACATGGCAAAAAGAGGGAGACCTGAAGTCAGTTACGTTGTTGATGCCGAGCGTACATAATTTCAACGCAGTCCGCGGAAATCGAGGACTGAGGCGAAGATTTTACGCAAACAGCTGCATTTCCATGCATACAACATGCAGCTCCCGCAAGTTTTTTGCAACCACCTGATAGATTCAGTCGTGATGAGTTTTCTAGGAACATGCTGGAACGAACACATGCGGACAGGGACACCTTAATAAAGTTTGTTTTTCGATTAAGCAACTTTTCAAATCTCAGGGAAAGCAATCAGGCATAATGTCCTAATTTGGGGGTCGGAAAACTGACGTATCGTGGTGCAGCAGATAAGTGACAGCCCGAACGATATGTGTAGTGTGGCTTAATACACAATACAGTTCTCGGGCTGTTCCTTTTCACCGAGCCTGCTATTACAGTAACAGCTACCCTGGGCGTGTTGGAATTGGTCGTTACACTTCAGTTACAGGGATTTCAACAAGACTGTGCTCCACTGCACTGGGGTGTTATTAGTTAGCCAGTTCTTGGATGAAATCTCCCTCGACTGATGGACCACCGGAAACGACCCAACATCATGCCCACAACGTTGATCAGACATAAAGCGTCCTGACTTTTCTGTGGGGTTTCGTTAAGGATAAAGTATTCGCTTCACCAATTCCTGATGTGCAGTCTTACGGCACGAATACGAGATGGTGTAGAAGTGGTGATGGAAGAAATATTGCCCGCCGCTGTGGCCGAGCGGTTCTAGGCGCTTCAGTCCGGAACCGCACTGCTGCTACGGTCGCAGGTTGAATTCTGCTGCTGGCATGGATGTGTCTGAGGTCCTTAGGTTAGTTAGGTTTAAGCAGTTCCAAGTCTAGGGGACTGATGACCTCAGATGTTAAGTCCCGCAGTGCTTAGAGCCACTTGAACCATTTGAAGAAATATTGACAAAGACATGGAGCCTAGGCCTTGTACAGGAAACAGACGCAGCACGTGTGGAAGTGTAGCCGCAAAGAACTTTGAATTAAGCCACCTTATGCAATAAAGCACATAGCTGTATCCAGCACAGTCTCTTAGCAATAAATTATTGTAATGCGGCAAAGAGATTATGCTCACCTTATATGTCTTTGTTCTCGGTATATTTTGACTGCACAGGATGATTCCGTGATAATGTTGAAATCTTTCAGGAATGATGGAGAAGGGTAACTGTATCAATCTAATGTTAGGGACCATGGTCCGGAAACGACCGAGTCTCAAGTTGTAGGCGGAAATTCTTCTGATACCTCTGACAACGAACCTCTTCTATTACAAGGTCTTTGCTCTCCATATTTTGGGAGGAGATCCTATGGACCAAGAAAAGAAAAGAAATCTAGTAAACTTGGGTTCTAAAATGCATACGTCAAGAGCTATTAGTACTTGTTCGGTAGAAGAGATATGTTCCGCAGTAGCATAGATGAACAAGTGCTCATAGCTCTTAAGGTATGCTCTTTAGAGTCTACATTCAGTGGACGTTTTTTCGTGTTTTGGTCCATAGTACCTCCTCTTAAGACATGGAAAGCAAGGAGCTTGCAATACAAGAGGTCTAGTGTCGGAGGTATACAGGGTGGAAAGTATTTAAACCGACAAACTCTGGGAGGTTGTAGGGGACATCAAAACCAATATTTTTCCCTAATGCCATTTCTTCCTGTGAGGATTATTTAAACCGGTGGAGGCCGTATTACGCTCTTCAGTTGTTAGAGGCCGTATTACGATCTTCAGTTGTTATACGGCGTATTACGCTCTCCAGTTGTAGCCAACTGCTGTCCACCAGTGCAGTAGTGCATTGTCTCTGTTTACTAATGGAGCGATACACCTGGAGTGAGTACACTGATATGGTTGGTGCGTACTACGTAGAGCACCACAACGGACGAGCTGCACAGCGGGTTTATCAAGAACAATATCCTAATCGCAGTAGCCCGCATCATACGACCTTTGCTGCTGTGTACCAACGTCTGCGTGAGACCGCGTAATTTAGCAGATTTCCTGGACAGGGACGCCGTCGCACGGTAAGAACGCTACAAGTTGAGGAAGCTGTCTTGCAGCATGTGGAGCGGGATCCTTCAATCAGCAGTCGCGCAATTGCACGTAACATGGAGACGAATCAGAACGAATGTAAGAACAGTCCTTCGAGAGCAAGTGTTACGTTCATTTCACTTACAGCGTGTCCATAACCTGGAACCAGTTGATTATCCACGCAGAGCACAGTTTTCGCAGAGGTACCTGGAACAGTGTGAAATGCATCCTGAATCCCCATCCTCAGTGTTGTTTACCGATGAAGCAACGTTCGGGGGTGATGGAGTCTTCAACATGCACAATTCGTGTTGTGTTGGCTGAAGAGCCAACACCGTGTTACTATTGGAGACCGAAATGCACGCGATTAGCTCACGCAGGCTGGCGTGAGGAGGGAAGAACTATACTGACGTGAGGTATGGAACATGACAAGGAATTAGAATTCAGAAAGCGGACGTAGCTAGTTTGATACTTAACTTTAATCAAAAAAATGGTTCAAATGGCTCTGAGCACTATGGGACTTAACAGCTGCGGTCATCAGTCCCCTAGAACTTAGAACTACTTAAACCTAACTAACCTAAGGACATCACACACATCCATGCCCGTGGCAGGATTCGAACCTGCGACCGTAGCAGTCGCGCGGTTCCGGACTGCGCGCCTAGAACAGCGAGACCACCGCGGCCGGCTAACTTTAATCCATTAGTGATGAACGTCGCTCTTGACAGTACATGAGTCACAACATTATCTGTTCAGAATACATTCTTGTAGTAACTGAATATGGCGCCTTGCTAGGTCGTAGCAAGTGACGTAACTGAAGGCTATGCTAAACTGTCGTCTCTGCAAATGAAAGCGTATGTAGTCAGTGAACCATCGCTTGCAAAGTCGGCTGTACAACTGGGGCGAGTGCTAGGGAGTCTCTCTAGACTAGACCTGCCGTGTGGCGGCGCTCGGTCTGCAATCACAGATAGTGACGACAAGCGGGTCCGACGTATACTAACGAACCGCGGCCGATTTAAATGCTACCCCCTAGCAAGTGTGGTGTCTGGCGGAGACACCACAATTCGCATGTTTGGAGTGAGGATAACCCACATGCCACAGTTACTAGCGCTCATCAGGTGCGGTTCTTCGTTAATGTGTGGGTCGGTGTTGTTGGGGACTGTTTAATTGGGCCGTATCTGCTACCTAGTTGTTGTCTCTTGGTCATAAAAAAATAAAGTATTTGTTGGTTTAATTAATTTGCCGTCAGAGAAATCTTCCTCTACCTGTTTAAATACTCCTCATAGGAAAAAATGACTTTAGGGAAAAATGTTTGTTTTAATGTCCCCTACAACCTCCCACAGTTTTACGGTTTAAATACTTTTCACCCACGATTTTTCCCTATAACTTTCGTTCCCATACTAGGGTCGCTTAACTCGCAGGGGTAAAATACAGGGAGCGAAAGGCTATTTACAATTTGTACAGAAACCAGATGGCAGTTATAAGAAGCCGGCCGGTGTGGCCGTGCGGTTTAAGGCTCTTCAGTCTGGAACCGCGTGACCGCTATGGTCGCAGTTTCGAATCCTGCCTCGGGCATGGATGTGTGTGATGTCCTTAGGTTAGTTAGGTTTAATTAGTTCTAAGTTCTAGGCGACTGATGACCTCCGCAGTTGAGTCGCATAGTGCTCAGAGCCAGCAGTTATAAGAGTCGAGGGGCATGAAAGGGAAGCAGTGGTTGGGAAGGGAGTGAGACAGGGATGTAGTGTCTCCCCGATGTTATTCAATCTGTATATTGAGCAAGCAGTGAAGGAAACAAAAGAAAAATTCTGAGTAGTTATTAAAATCCATGGAGAAGAAATAAAAACTTTGAGGTTCGCCGATGACATTGTAATTCTGACAGAGACAACAAAGGACTTGGAAGAGCAGTTGAACGGTATGGATAATGTCTTGAAAGGAAGATATAAGATGAACATCAACAAAAGCAAAACTAGGATAATGGAATGTAGTCGAATGAAGTCGGGTGATGCTGCGGGAATTAGATTAGTAACTGAGACACTTAAAGTAGTAAAATTGTTTTGCTATTTGGGGAGCAAAATAACTGATGATGGTCGAAGTAGAGAGGATATAAAATGTAGACTGGCAATGGCAAGGAAAGCGTTTCTGAAGAAGAGAAATTTGTTAACATCGAGTACAGACTTAAGTGTCAGGAAGCCCTTTCTGAAAGCATTTGTATGGAGTGTAGCCGTGTATGGAAGTGAAACATGGACGATAAATAGTTTAGAGAAGAAGAGAATAGAGGCTTTCGAAATGTGGTGCTATAGAAGAATGCTGAAGATTAGATGGGCAGATCACATAAGTAATGAGGAGGTAGTGAATAGGATTGGGGAGAAGAGAAGTTTGTGGCACAACTTGACTAGAAGAAGGGATCGGTTGGTAGGACATATTCTGAGGCATCAAGGGATCACAAATTTAGTAGTGGAGGGCAGCGTGGAGGGTAAAAATCGTAGAGGGAGACCAAGAGATGAATACACTAAATAGATTGAAAAGGATGTAGATTGCAGTAGGTACTGGGAGATGAAGAGGCTTGCATAGGATAGAGTAGCGTGGAGAGCTGCATCAAACCAGTCTCAGGACTGAAGACCACAACAACTACAACAACAACTCAAATTGATACAGTTACCCTTCTCCACCATTCATGGAAGTTTCTAACATGATCATGTTCATTACCTCATAAATAAAATAAAAAATTATTTTAAATTCGGTGCATTAGTGTTTGTAAAATGATTCTTTTATATAGTGTTCATTAAAAAAAAGATGGTCATTCCACTTGGGACCTGTGGAAGGTACATTAGCTTGTTTGTTTCAGTTGTAAATATTTGTCATGTATGATTGTTTTTAAGATATGTTCCACATCCTGGAAGACCTCCTCACTATGGATCAATTGGGATGAAAGTAAATCTAATCTAATCTAATGCATCTGTGGACCACCAGTAGAACGGAGGTGTTGCGTCCCGTGCGTCGCCTACCTGCGCGGCCGCTCGTGAGGCGAGCGGCGGCCCATGGGCGCCCTCCGCAGTCTGCGGCGAGTAGCCGGCTAATGGGCGCGCGCCATTGTGCGGCTGTCAGGGGCAATCAGGGCCTCACACGTCGCCACGGCCAGCCCGCGCGCCCCTTAGTCACGCCGCCTCATGACGGATTGGCCTCTGCGCTCGCACCGCAACCGGACCGCCAGCCCGCCACCCTTTCGCCAAATCCGACTCTTTCCCACCGCCGCCGTTCCCAGCGTTACGCCTGGCCATCATCGGTTTTGGTGAGAGTCGTCCCTTAATTCGGCTCCCTTATCGATCAGTCTCCGCTCACGTTCGCTGACCGATTCGTTCAGAGCAGGAGGTCGAAAGCTCCGACCAGAATATTCTCCGTCACTGAAGAGACCTCTCCCACCTCCAAGACGTGTTCGTCTCGTAGAGATGGGAATACTTTCATTCGTCGGCACATACACTGAAGCGCCAAAGAAACTGGCGTACGTACGCATTTTCAAATACAGAGATATGTAAACAGGCAGAATCTGGCGCTGCGGTCGGCAACGCGTATGTTAGACAACACGTGTCTGGCGCAGGTCAAAAATGGTTCAAATGGCTCTGAGCACTATCGGACTTAACATCTGAGGACATCAGTCCCCTAGAACTTAGAACTACTTAAACCTAACTAACCTAAGGACATCACACACATCCATGCCCGAGGCATGATCCGAACCTGCGACCGTAGAGGTCGCGCGGTTCCAGACTGAAGCGCCTAGAACCGCTCGGCCACACCGGGCGGCCTGGCGCAGTCGCTAGATCGGTTACTGCTGTTACAGGATCATTTGGTAATCGCGAAAGCGTTACGGAGATGATAGATAAACTCCAGTGGAAGACTTTGCACGAGAGACGCTCAGTAGCTCGGTACGGGCTTTTGTTGAAGTTTCGAGAACATACCTTCACCGAGGAGTCAAGCAGTATATTGCTCCCTCCTACGTATATCTCGCGAAGAGACCATGAGGATAAAATCAGAGAGATTAGAGCCCACACAGAGGCATGCCGACAATCTTTCTTTCCACGAACAATACGAGACTGGAATAGTAGGGAGAACCGATAGAGATACTCAAAGTACCCACCGCCACACACCGCCAGGTGGCTTGCGGAGTATGGATGTAGATGTACAATGGCAGTTTATCAAGATTTAGGTGAGTATGAACGCTGTGTTATAGTTGACGCACGAGTGATGGGACACAGCATCTCCGAGGTAGCGATGAAGTGGGGATATTCCCGTTCTAACATTTCACGAGTGTACCATGAATATCAGGAATCCGGTAAAACACCAAAGTTCTGACATCGCTGCGGTCGGAAGAAGATCCTGCAAGAGCGGGACTAACGACAACTGAAGAGAATCGTTCATCGCGACAGAAATGCAAATAGCTGCAGATGTCAATGCTGGGCCATGAACAAGTGTCAGCGTGCGAACCATTCGACGAAACATCATCAATATGGGGTTTCAAAACCGAAGGCCCACTCGTGTACGACACAAAGCTTTACGCCTCGCCTGGGCCAGTCAGCACCGTCATTGGACTGTTGATGACTGGAAACATGTTGTCTGGTCCGACGAGTCTCGTTTCAAACTGTATTGAGAGGATGGACGTGACCGGGTGTGGAGACAATCTCATGAATTCATGGATCCTGCATGTCAGTAGGGGACTGTTCAAGCTGGTGGAGGCTCTGTAATGGCGTGGGGCGTGTGCACTTGGAGTGTTATGTGACCCCTGATAAGTACAGATACGGCTCTGACAGGTGACACGTACGTAAGCATCTTATCTGATTACCTGCATCCATTCATGTCCACTGTGCATTCTGACGGACCTGGGCAATTCCAGCACGACACTGCGACACCCCGCACGTACGTAATTGCTACACAATGTTTCTAGGAACACTCTTCCGAGTTTAAACACTTCCGCTGGCCACCACACTCCCTAGACATGAACATTATTGACCAAATCTGGGATGCCTTGCTACGTGCTGTTCAGAAGAGATCTCCACTCCCTCGTACTCTTGTGGATTTATGGGCAGCCCTGCATATTCATGGTGTCAGTTCGCTCCAGCACTACTTCAGACATTAGTCGAGTCCATTCCAAGTCGTGTTGCGGCACTTCTGCGTGCTCGCGAGGGCCCTACACAATATTGGTTAGGTGAACCAGTTTCTTTGGGCTTCACTGAAACTGGATGTGTGGTTATAAGGAAAATGTCATGTCTGTTGCAGCATTTCTGGCCCTTGGAGCCGTCACTTTATTCCTGTAGACTGCATCCGAGTTGAGCGAGATTATAATAGCAGACGGATGACGTAATAAGGTAGGATGAGGCAACTACTATTCACACTGCTATCTAGATGCAGTGCTGGTGGGAAAATGCACCAGCAGAAACTACTTGCTTTCTGAATGACTGCTGTAATGAAAATACAGCATTACCCGTGTGGCTGTGCTCGAAACTGCTTATTTTCATTCATTTATAGCAATTAAATGAATCTTTAAAAACAGTCCAAAGTAGACAAGGAGATTGTTTCAGTACTTTATGATGTAATCAGAACTTTCTTTTAGATTTAATTTTCTGCAAACAGTTAACTTTCTAAGGAGACACAAATTACTTTGTGCATCATCGGCAATGTAACGGATGACCGACCAGCGAAGTGGTTCGCTCCAACTAGTCAGTGATAAGTGTCGTGGCATGGCTTAGGAAGTGAGCGGGTAGCTGGGTCATCAACGCAGATTTTATTATGAGTTCAGGGATGCTTCATATGTCTTGGGGTATGTTAATAACACGTATCCTTCAGTTAGCAAGTGATGAAGGACTGAGTTTTGACTAACGAAAATTGTCGATGGTTTATCGTGTGAACTTGACAGGCATACATATCATTACGCTACTCTGTGGAGCTCAGTTCGGTCTTTTCTCTGACGGAATACTTTTATAAGGAAAAAATAGCTGCGATCCCTATAAACTATCGACTTCGTTATTTACATGAGATAATAGCCTTAGCCTGTTTCACTGTAATTATCAAAGCAAGGTGTCGACATGTGCGGAAAAAAGAGGTCACAGCTCAGAATTTCACGTGAGGGGAGTATGTACGTAGATATAAGTGTAGACTGCCACCAAAAACAGCAACAAATAATAAACCAATTATACCAAATGAAATATAATAGCCGGACGGCGTGACCGTGCGGTTCTAGGCGCTTCAGTCTGGAACCGCGTTACCGCTACGGTCGCAGGTTCGAATCCTGCCTCGGGCATGGATGTGTGTGATGTCCTTAGGTTAGTTAGATTTAAGTAGCTCTAAGTTCTAGGGGACTGATGACCACAGATGTTAAGTCCCTTAGTGCTCTGAGCCATTTGAACCATTTTTTGAAATATAATAACCCTTACCATCAAAAGAAACTCTAGAATAAAAATTATTATCTCCAGATATTGAATAATAAAATAAACGAAAAGAATAAGAAGCAGTTAGACCAGTAGAAAAAAATAAAGAAGAAAAATTAAACAATTAATTCATCTTAAACAAACTATATCAAGAATTAAGTCCTGTGAATAAAAACCAGCGAAAAAAGGTATACCACATAAAGACAAACTAGAAACATTGAAACAAACAGAAGTTAAGGGTATAATATTAACAATTGAAATCATATAACAAATATCCTGAGAATCCTTTAAATTATGAATTATTGAACCTGCATACATAAATAACAACGCCTTAAATAATGCATGAGCCAATGGAAAAAAGCAAGTTTTGGATAACCAAAAATTCTTATTATTAAACCAAGTTGTCTTAAAGTAGAAAGAGCAATAATTTTTTTAAAATGAAATTCAGAATTAGCACCCAATCCAGCTATAAACATAGTTATACAACCAATAAAAAGTAAAAATCAACCACATTTGTAGGTATCTAACATTGGTCTAAAACATATCAACAAATAAACGCCTGCAGTAAGAAGAGTAGAAGAATGAACTAAAGCAGAAACAGGAGTAGGACCAGCCATAGCAGCAGGAAGTCAAGACGAAAAACAAAACAATTAATATGGTAACAAGCTTTATTTCAAAAGAACTAGAAATAAAATCATAATAATAAATATAATTTCAACCACCAAAATTTAATATTCAAGCAATAGAAATTAAAATAGCAACACCACCAATCCGATTAGAAAGAGCAGTTAACATACCAGCACTGTAAGATTTTATATTTTGGTAATAAATAACTAAAAAATAAGAAACCAAACCTAAACCATCTCATCCTAATAAAATTCTATTCAATGTAGGACTAATAATTAAAAATCACATTGAAAGAATAAACATTAAACCAATAATAACAATACGTTTATATTTTTTTCGCCTGACAAATTATCCTCTTTATAGTAAATTACCAAAGAAGAAATATATATAACAAAAGACATAAAAATAAGAGACATTCAATCCAAAATCAAAGTCGTAACAACCATAGAACCATTCAAATTAAATAGTTCTCATTCAACAAAAACTCTATAATCAATTACTAAAGAATAGATACCTAAAATAAAAATTATAGTTCTTGAAAAGAATAAAGAAAAAAACTCAAAGAACAAATAGAAAATAAATGCTAGGCTTAAGATGAATAACTTCATATCATATAGAACGCACTTTCGATCATTATCTTGAACCTTCTCCGTCTCTGCTTTGGGCGTGACTTGAGTAAGTCGGAAAATTTAGTTTCTCTCAGGTCTAGACAACCCCAGCACACACGTTTCTCCATTTTTTCTTTTAGAATATCATATTAATGTTTTCACGGCTTTCTAGTTAATGTCAATAAATTGTAGAATATTACTAACTCAAAATGATACGTTGCAGAGATCATAAATGTTGAGAAAGATAAAACAGAATCACACTCAGTTGACAAAAGTCATAGGATAGCGGTATGCGTATGTACAGGCGGCTGTGGTATCGTGTACACGAGGCATAAGAGGGCAGTGCATTGGCAGAACTAACATTTGTACTCATGTGATTCATATGATAAGGTTTCCGACTTGATTCAGACCACAAGACGGGAATTAACACATTTTGAACGCGGAATGGTAGTTGGAGATCGACGCATGGGGCATTCCATCATTAGAGAATTCAATACTCCGAAATCCACAGCGTCAAGACTGTGCAGAGAAATACCATGTTTCAGACATTACCTCTCACCACGGACAACACATTGACGACGGCATTCTCTCAGCTACCAAGAGCAGCGGCGTTTACGTAGAATCGTCAGTATTAAAATACTAACAACGCTGTGTGAAATAACAGCGGAAATCATTGTGGGACGTACGACGAATGTATACGCTAGGACATTGCAGTGAAATATTACTTTATTGGGCTATGCCAGCAGACGACCTAACAGCACGACGTCGCCTGCAGCCCCTCTTGTGGGCTCGTGGTCATATCTGTTGCAAAACAGTGGCCTTGTCGTATGAGTCTCGATTTTAGTTGGTAAGAGCTGGTCGTGGGATTCGAGTGTGGCGCAGACACCACGAAGCATTGGATCCAAGTTGTCACCAAGGCACTGTGCAAGGCGATGGTGGATCCATAATAATTTGGTCTGTATCTACACGGAACGGACTGGGTTATCTGGTCCAACTGAACCGATTATTAACTCGAAATAGTTATGTTCGGGTGCTTGGAGGCCTTTTGCAGCCATTCATGGACTTCATCTTCCAAAATAACGATGGAATTTTTATGGATGACAATGCGCCAGGTCACTGGGCCACAGTTGTTCGCGGTTGGTTTGAAAAACATTCTGGACAATTCGAGCGAATAATTTTCCCACCAGATTGCCCTACAAGAACCCCATCAGACATTTATGGGAGATAATGGAGATATCTGTTCGTGATCAAAATCCTGCATTGTTAACATTTTCGCAATTATGGACGTCTATAGTGT